>NW_003852431.1:9979036-10068264 GCF_000181295.1 Otolemur garnettii
AATGACTAAGCAAATGACATGAAATCTATGTGAACCAGCTTGATGAAAGTATTTCAAATTGTATATGAAAACACTACACTGTACCCCATGTTTGCATTAATGTACACAGCTATCATTTAATAAAAAAAATTTTTTTTTAAAAAAGGAAGAAGTTCAAGCAAAGATTTAACCTACTTTCAATGACCTAGAGCTGAGATACAAAGGACTCAAGGATACAGGAGATTTTTAAATTATTGAGAATTAGTATTACTATTAAAAATAATAGCAGTTAACATGTATCGGTGCTCATTTTATGCCCAGTCCTTGATTTGAATTATTGTATCTTCACAATTACCTTTTGGCTTAAATACTAATCTCTCCCCACTTATAGAGAGTACACTGAGGTTTAGAGGCATTAAACGTTTTCTCCAAGATTGGTATAGCTAGCAATATCTTGCTTGAATTTAAGCTTACATTATTCATCATGGCACTAAATAATCTCTTTAGTAAGTTTGAAACATATCAAGTTTATGTAAATTAACTATAGTCTGTTTATAATCCACAGTGTCTACTAAAACAAATAAAAATCCCTTTAACAATAATAGGAGGGCTACTTCAGAACTTACTGGTCACGGTTAATCTCTATGTATTATTTCCCAAGTGACAGACATCTTTGTAAGCAGGTCACATACGTTAGCTCACCTATCCCCATCTTATAGATAAGAACACAAAGTGCATAGTCCAAGTTCACTCAGCTCTAAGTGGGAAAGCCTGGCTTTGATTTAAGCCTGCATGGAATATTGCTTCTATTAAAAGAATAGGGATATCAAGGGGATTTTTCTTTAAAAACTCAAAATCGTGCAGATAAAATAATGATCATTTTCATTTCCAGTGATCTTGAGGAATTATTTTTCATATTTTAATACCTTATATTGAATAATTGATTCTTTGATTTGTTCATTGAGAAAAACGAATAAGTCACCTAATCACAGAAATATCCTCCCTCAGGAAGCCCCAATGTATCCACCTTCTTCCATCAAACATATCCCTCCGATAACTAACCTTCACAGTCAGAATATAAACCACAACGTCAGCATGCATAGAAAAAGAGAAAACATGGGAAGAGCATATATATCTCTTCATGGAGTTCTGGATATTTCCTTCTTTATGCTGCCTATGTTTCTAAAATTTTGTAGTTTTTTCTCTAAATTACTAAACTATTGTGCATGTAATATATATATACAGCCAGGTAAAAACTGATAGGATAGGAACACTGAAAAGAAAGGCAACAGAATGTTGAATGTGTATTCTTGGGTAGTACGGCTAGAAATAAATTTCTCTTTTTAAATTTTTTTCTGATATGTTCAAATTGCTCATAATTAGAAAACTTATTTTTGTAATGAAAAAATTATTATTTTACTAAAAATAATTATAGCTTTATCACATGAATTTATGCATGGTGGGTAATTCTTATGGGATAGTTCATACACACGCCATGGGAACTCAGAAACCACTACAGCTCAGCCTTGGACTTTGCTTCCACTTCTCTGGTGACCCAGAATGTGAACATTACGTAAGGCATTAGGCCTCCTATTGTAATAAACCACATTGAAAACTGCTCAAAAGTTTTTAAATCTCAAATATGCCATATTTTAACTGAAGACTATGTAAGTAATCTTTTTCTCATATAATATTAAGTGTTTTTTTATAACAAAAATAATTTATCAAAGAAAATACTGAATATTACACATTAACTTACATATTTAAAATAGTTTCTAAATATTAAAACTGCCTAGGGTATAGCTATTAGTGTAAAATCTATATTAGTTCTTCTGAGTAATTCAGTTAATCCACAGTGAGCTATGAATATAACTATGTTTGAGTTTTTAAGTTTAAAATTATTTAACAAATATTTACTAGTGATCTGTGGGTATCAGGCACAGTGTTAAGGGAAGAGAGATATTTTATTTGCTAGAATTTCTTTAAGAGAAAAAAATGCCTCTTTAATATTAATGAAAATGATTGAAAGTATATGATCAATATTCTACACAATTCTAAATGCTAATATGCTGTTAAGGAAATTCCAGAAAAGACATTTAAGTACTTGTGTTGAAGAAAATATCAAATATATCTTTAGTCATGCACTAAGAAACAGGGGTTTCTTTTTCCTCTTATCTAATAATCATCACTTATTTGCTCAGAACTAATACCCTAGGGGATATTTTCCCATACCCAGAATTAAGTGATCAATTGGGCATTAAATCAAAGTCTTAAGATAAAAAATTTTCTATGTTTAGCTTCAAAGAAAGTACAAAGCCCTGTATAATCATCATGTCCTCAAGCAGTTTGTGTTCAGTTTGCCATACATATAATGAATTATCTCATGCACTTCACAGAGTCCATGCATATAAGACATTGTATATAACTTCATTTTAACAAAAACTGATAAAAAGCAATGATTGAGATTTTGAGATTAGAATATGCCTTGAATCTCAATGATGAGTTGGACATCAGTAAGGAGAGAGCAAAGGGGGTGAATAGAAGTAGAGATCTGGAGGCTAAAGTCAGAATGACATTTATTCATGTGACTGCTCATTCGTTCATTCATCCATTTGAAAATAATTCAGGGACCAGAGATGCAAAGATAAACAAAATAGCCAGGCTTTCAGTCACAGTGGAATTAATTTTTCTACTTAGCAGATCATAGAATACAGACCCTTGTTCCTTACATCCATTTTTTTTATGTGTAATACTAGAAGTACCAATTAAAAGTAGAGTGACTATTTATTTTAATATGCTGTTTAAATGCTCAACCTTCAGAAGAGTCCATCCAAGTAAATTTAAATTTTATTTGCTACTAACTAGAATGCAGCCTTTAGAAACAATTATTCTGATGCTTGCTTGTTGTATAGTTAAAAAACTTCAAAATATATTCAAAATGTTTTTAACATTCTCTGGAAATAGTGATTTCCTTAACTGATCTAAATAGTTCTCTCAATTCATTTTCTCTATTATCAGCTCAAGGCTTATCTTTCAAACAAGCATATCTGATAATATTTAAGACCATACAAAATCACCTTCTACTTTCAAATCCATTTGGTTGCTATCTACTTTTTTTTTTTTCATAGGAGTGAGAGGTTCTCACTGTCTGCCTGGCTGGAGTATAGTGGTCCAGTTAACTCCCTGTGACCTAAAACACCAGTGCTCCTGACCCTCACAACTCAGTCTCCTAAAGTGCCGGGATTATAAGTATTAGCCACCCTGCCTGACTACATCCCATCTACTTTTGAACTACTGCATCTTGAATACTCTACTGTGTGTGCTACCTACCCTCCCCTAGTCATACTCCGCTCTTGTCCACCTGCAGTTTTTGAAAAGATATTATCTTTCTTTGATGGCATTTCTTCTGTGTTCATCTATTAGTCCTATTATCTTAGAGCCCACCTTCTCCAGGAAATCCGTGAGCCACTAAAAGAACGAATTCCTCCTGTCCTCATTCCCTGGGACATGAATTGAGCCTCTTTACATATTCTTCCCTTCCACAAAATCCCATCTCACTTAGAATAAATCCAGATTCCTTACCATGGCTTATGTGATGGAGTCTTGGTGGCAGAAACACATTGAGGTGGTCCCCAAAGAGTCACGCCCTTGTACAATCCTCTTCCTTTGAATGTGATGAAAACTATGACTTTTTTCTAAACCAGATTCTAAAAAATCTGGCAAAGATGATAAGACAGTCACTCTACAGTTATGCTATGTAAGATCCCATCATAGCAGACTAGGGCTAAGGGACCCTCCTACTGGCTTGAAAGAAGTCAGGTAGCATATTATGAAGGGACCTGTGAGAGGCTGGTGTGTGGCTAGGAACTCTGAGTTGACCACTAAAAGCTGAGAGTGGATCATGGTTGCCAAGCAGCAAGAAAGTGGAGACCTACAAACACAAAGAACTGAAATCTGTCAATCTAGGTCAAGACTTCTGACCCACAGAAATGGCGGATTTGATAATAAGTGTGTTTTGTTAAGCTACTAAGTTTGTGCAATTTGTTTTATAGCCATAGAAAACTAACACAAGCCCTTACCTGCTTCATTACCCCCTTTTCTGACCCTCTCTCCTTATTATCACTTTTAGTCACTTAGGCTCTTGCTAATCCTCATTTCATGGATTTCAGACATATGTATCCCTCTGCCTGAAATGCTTTGCCACCCCCCTTCCTGTGACTGACTCCTTCACAATCTAAGCCTTTTCATCCAAAATGACTCTTCAAGTTTTCTGACTACTTAACTGTGTCTACTACTTACTGTGATGCTCCCTCACCACATAATGGTTTAGAATAAAATTTGTTTTTTCTATGGCATTCATCAAAATGGGTTATAATTTAATGACTTATTTACTAACATACTTATTTCTGTATCCTCAACTAGAATATAAGACAGTTGAAAGACTCATATGTATATGATTACGCACTATTGTATATCCAGCACCATGCCTGGCATATGGTGAGTTCTCAGTCAGAATGTGCTACGAGTCACAGAAGAGGTGAGACCACGTCGCGTCTTGCAGCGTGATGGTTTGTCTTTAAGCTGGGGTGGACAGGAGTGAACATACTCTTTAAAACAACTACTCTGGTGTTAAGTAGAATCGATAACTGTCAGGGGGTTATGAAGACCCCAGGCTCAGTTCAGACTTTCTGAGTACCACTAGCAAGCGGCCCCCAGAATCTGGAAGTGCTTTTGACTCAGCCAGCACAAAAAAAGGAAACCCAGTAGCAGCAGCAGCAGAGCCAGCACAAAAAGGGGAAGTTACAGGCAGCAGTGGCAGGCAATAAGCAAAGTTTTATTTTATAAAACACACTTACATTTAGAACAGATAAAACATACTCAAGTTTATAAGCAGGCAGAACACACCTGAGAGGGAAATGTGGGTCTCTTCCTTGAGAATGAGGAAGGCCCCCTGACAAATTTTTCCCTTGTATTATTCCGTAACTCCCAGATTTGCTCCACCTACCTCTAATGTTTATGTATTTTTAGCTCGTGTTTGTGCATTTCTTTCACGTAGGTCTTGATCAGAGTGACTCTGCATTGTTCTTAACTAACTTTGATGGAAAGTCTTCAAGATATTAACAGGGCATTGATTAATCATGGGATGCTAACAAACTTCATTAAAAAGTTTCTACTAATCAATCCTTCTGCCAGGTCTTAGGAATTGGGCAGTGCCTGAATTTCAAAATGTTCAAACCACAATCGTGAATAGTTCTCCTTTTGTAGGAGCTCAGAACAGTCCATCTTCCCTCCCCTGCTCATGTCCAAGCTAAGGAACTGTTTCCTCTATCTCAGCAATTGCCCACTTTTCTTTGTCTCAGCAACTGTTGCTTTCCTTTTCCTTCTAACCCTGTTCCCTACATGTCTCCAACAATAACTACGATAGTGGTGGGCAACTACACACATTGAAGATTTATTTTAGAGACAGAATCAGTGAGACATGATGATGAATTAGACATAAAGAATGAGAGAATAAGAATTTCTTTAAGTAGGAATAGAGGCAAGTAGTGGGGGGGGGGGCAGGTTGGTAGGCGGGTAGAGGAGATAAAGAACAAGAATGAACGACAGAAAATACAATTCACTGGGGTTGGTAACTTTTTGAAAGTGAAAATAGAAGCAGCAAGGAAATTGATCTTCCAGGTTGATAACTGGGCCCCTGAGTGGTTAACAATCAATGCCATTCAGTAAAATTAAGACCATAGAAAGACATATACCCTTCTTCCTGTTTTGTATCGAGGTATTTATGTAGCTATTTCTTCAATGACAGGGTGAATTGTTAGATAGTTATATGGTTAGTTCTAAAATAGTGCTTTGTATAAAGTCAATGTCAAATAAATATTCTTTAACTTGAATTGTTGAATTAATTGTACGTTTCACTTACCTTTAAATTTTTTTAATATATTGCATCATGAAAAAGTATCTTATTATTAGAGTTGGGAAAAGCATATAGTAAAAAAGAGAATTCAGAGCTAAAACTAAGAGAGAAGAGCAAGTTTATCTGTCAGGATTACTTAGTTTGCAATGAGAATAATACAGTTCGCCCTGAACAACACAGGTTTAAACTGTGTGGATCCGCTTATACACGGATTGTCCTCTATATCTGCCACATGGGAGTCAGCAATACCAACCCCTCTTCTTCCTCCTCAGCCTACTTACCAAATAATAAAGATGTATTCTCTTTATAATTTTCTTAACAACCTTTCCTTTTCTCTAGCATACTTTATTGTAAGAATACAGTGGACAATACATAGAATGTTTGAAATATGTGTTGATCAACTGGTAATGTTAAGGGTAGGCTTCTGGTCACTAGTAAACATCTAGACAGCAGATTTTGGTTGCCTGCGGAATCAGCTCCCCTGACCCCTGCATTGCCCAAGGGGCAATTGTATTCTATAACATCTCTTACAACCCTTTCTACCCCAGCATTTACCTTGACTCCTTTACTGATAGTGTCTCCACAGTTTTCCCATTTTATTAAAGTTACTGAGATGTTTAAAAGCTATCAAGTAAAACTAGACATTTATAAAGATCATAATAGATTGAGAATGAAAATAAAATGACCTTGTAGATAGATACTTTCCCACAGAACATTTGAAACAGAGCCAAAATGTGGGTGTGTTAGAATTTTGACCTCTCTCTTGAAGGAACGCTCATTTGACTAAAATGGCTATCAATCTATACCATGTTAACCTCTGATAATTACTAGTGCATAGTCAAGAAAACCATTTGAAATACACTGATATCCTATGACATATATATGTATGTGCATCCTACAAATATATAAATACATATATATGCAATATAGGTATGTATATAACCTAAAAGTAATCTTCAAGAATTCAGAACTTCAGCGGTATGTGTGTCTAGGAGGGGGTGTAGCATAAAATGTGCAAAGAATTCTGTTATTGACATTTTTATGAATTTGGGCCTTATTCTACAGGCACTGCAGGGCTGGTCAAGTCTGTATAGAAAGGACTAACAGGTTGAAAACTGTCTTAATAACTGGCCACACAGTGCAGTATATTTTAGAACATCTTATTTCTCAACTGAGAAGACTTGGGGCTGTATAGTGATCAATTTTGAGATATATGTATTTTAGCAAATACTTCATTCTAATGAACCACAGTGGAATAAAGGTTGTTTCATGTTGGCAGGTTCCCATGCTGATGCCATCTTCCCACCCTTACACGCTGCTGTTCTTTCAGAGCATCACAAATGAAAGCCCAGGACTTGCACATGTAACCTGTGAGTGAAAATATCTCTAAAAGTTAGAATAGAATGGAGTCAAATGATTTTGAATGATTTAGAATTCAGTAGGAAAAACTGACAGAAATTGGCTAGGATTAAGTTTGAGGAAAGAGGAGCTGTCGAATACTACAATAGACGTCCAACTTGGGAGACTGGGTAATTGGTGAACTCATGAACTGAGACGGGGAACAAAGGATACTCCATTTGAGGGATGAGGGAAACACAGAAATGAGTTTAACTTCAATGATAATAACTTGCCAAGATTTTACTACTAGGAATACCTACATTCTCTCACCTAAAATATTTTTACTGCTTGGTCGCTGAAAAGGGGCCAATGTATTTTTATATTTCAGTACATAAGCTGTTTGTTTAAAAACAAAAAAAGTCAAGCAAAGAAGCAAAGACCCACACACATTCAGATCTGCTCAATTAATGGTTATCATGTAAAGGTCAAAGATCCAAAATCAACATCACTGAAATCCTATCAATAATGTCTGAATGAAGCTTAACCTCATTATAATAACTAAAGGCAGTGGAAAGTTTCATCTCAATAAAATCAGTGTATGACACACACAACTATTAATCCATAACTATAATCAGACTGCGATTGGCTTCAGGCTGAGCCCAGAACTGCAAAGAGAAGTTGAAAGTTGTAAACACAGGCAAAAATGTAAATCCTGAACATCTTGCCTCAAATATAATGTATTTCAGAAAAAAGTAGTCATGGTAATTTTCTTCTCTAGTATCTCCCATAATCCATAGGCAAAAATTACACTTTTGAAATACCTATTGAATTTATAAATTATCTACATAATTGATTACTCTTATTTTTGTGCTCTATGAAGTGTAAGTTATTAAAGAACTTTTATTGGTATGTTTAAACTACAAACACACATTCATGGGTCATCCCTGCTGTTATACACATGTCTATGATTTTACAGCTGTATATGACAGCTAATTCTATGTGGGAAACTTTCTTTTCCTTGGCGCAAAGGGACAATAATTCAGTACAAATGATCTAATATGGCAAAATAAACATTTTTAAAAAGCTTATTCAACATAATGTATTGTTTTGGGTACAGTCAGACTTGGCTAATCTGAATCAGTTTATAAATTTCATCTGTTGTACACATAAATTTCTAAAACTTTTATATTTAATGGTATATTACTTTCAACTCTGGATACTTTTTAAATACAGCAAGCAAGAAATTCATGAAAATAGGCCATCTAAACTTAGATTAAGGGCAGCACCTGTGGCTCAGTGGGTAGGGTGCTAAACCCTTCGTGGTGAGTTCGAACCTGGCCCTGGCCAAACTGCAACAAACAAATAGCCGGGTATTGTGGCAGGTACCTTAGTTCCAGCTACTCAGGAGGCTGCGGCAAGAGAATCGCCTAAGCCCAGGAGTTGGAGGTGGCTATGAACTGTGACACAGCACTCCACTGAGGGTGATAAAGTGAGACTCTGTCTCTAAAATAAATAAATAAATAAAATAAACTTAGATTAAAAGAGTCAGACTAATTCTTTTTATTAAGATAAATACTTCACTCCCTATTTTCTAATACATTTATTGCTCTGAAATAATACTATGTGAAATTATTTATGATTGTCAGTGAAGGGAATTCCATCTTATAACTCCAACTATAAGGGAACCTACAATCACTGAAACTTTACAGATAAAGTGAAGTTTGCCTCAAGGTCACCTTTTCCTGATAGACTCCTCACTGATGACTGCAGAGAGATTAGTGACTTAAAAAGTGCTGTGCTGGTATTCACTTGATAGTCTAATGGTGATGCATCCACCTTGTTTTTATGTTCAGTGACAATGCTGATACAGAGTGTGAAAATTCACTACCAGGACCCACCTGAAGAAATGGTTGCTTCATAAATAGTATGACTATGTCATTAATGATATTTTGAAACGTTTCATAGATCCCTGGAATGCTATGTAAATAGCCAAATTGCCACTCTTTAATTGAGGTAAAATAGGAAAAGTCAATCTCGGACAAGGACATACAAAAATCGGCCAACTTCTTTTAACTTCTTTTAGATGTCAAATGTACTTGTGCTTGAACTCTAACTAGTTCATAAATATTTCTTTTGGCAGAGATTTTTTTTTTATTCTCATATAGTTCTCATTGTGGTTAATGGTGTGAAACTTTCACTCTTTTAAATGTCAAGTTATAATTTTTTTATTCATACTTCTCAACAATTGCTACTCTCTAAATATATTATTTTGAGTTATTTGCAGAGTATAGAAAAATTGTATATCACTATTAAGAGTTTTATACAGAAATAGATTTTCTTAAATCAATTTTTGTTCTTAGCATGGGGTACTACATGATATGATGCAAGATTATTATGAAATGTCAGACATCAATTAGAGTTCATATTGCTCTTTATAATCATATATTCACTGAACACCAACTGTGAGAACTGAATTATGAGGCACATGATAGCAGTGTATAAAGTGTGTAGAAGGTAAATTCTTGACCTTGAGAAACCTGTCATCAATCTCCTGACTGGCTAATAGTAAAAGTATATTATTATAAGAAAAAAAGATAAATATAACACAAATAAATAGAAACAATGATTATTAGAATGAAAAAATATTATTATATGTAAGCTCCCTGATAACTTAATATAAAAAAATCTTTATTTTTATAAATTTAGTCAGAATTTAGTGTTTATTTTTTGAAATTAGAGTAATCTAGACAGGTCCACAGTCACTTCACTATGGAGAAGTTTCGACGGACCTCTACACAAACAGATGACTTTAAAGGAAAATTGTTTACCAAAACCAATTTCAGTAGGCTAGAAAAATTAAACAGATAAATTTTCATATAATAAATGAAGTTTTAAAGGAACTACTTCAGAAAAATAGTACCAGGAATAAATGCTTTTACCAAATGATTCTCCCAAACATTTAGAGACAAATTAGAACATAAAAGAAGATCAAAACTATTTAAATTCATTTATAAAGCAAGAATGATACTGATATATAATTTGATAAAGGCAGTAAACAGAAAATCACAGACTAACATTTCTTATAAGTATTTCAGAATTTAAAAATGAAGTGTGAGTGAGCAGACTCTAGCACACTACCGATAATACATCATGTCAGTTATGGGCAGAGTCACGGCACCACCACCCCCACACACAAACACACAAATTCACATGTTAAAGCCCTAACCCCCATAGTGATGGAGAATTCAAGATGGGGCACTAGGAGGTAATTAGGGTTAGATGTTACGTCTGGTCTGATGGAATCAGTGCCCATATAAGAAGAGACATCAGAGAGTGCATTCTTGCTTACTCTCTGCAGAAGAAGAGCCCTTATCCAGAAATAAATCAACTGGTATTTTGATCTTGGACTCCCTAGTCCCCAGAATTATGAGGAAAAAAATCCATTTTTAACTCCCTCCCCACCAATTTTGTTATGGCATTCAGGGCAGGCTAATACAGATTTTGGTGCAAAGAAGTGGGGTGCTGCACATACCTAAAAATGTAGAAGTGGCTGTGCATGGGGTAACAAGCAGAGATCCAAGATGGAGGGGTTTTGAGCTGCATGCTATCAAAGCCTGGACTGCTGTGAAGATATTGTTGGTAGAAATCAGGAGGTTATAGAAAATTTCCCTGAAGAATCAGAAAGAAAAGAGGAAAGCTGGAGGAAGTCTCCATCTTCTTAGAGAATACTAAAATAATCATGAACAGTATGTTACGAGAAACGTGGATATCAAAGGTCTTTCTGGAGAGGTCTCAGGTAGAAATAAAGGACAATTTTTTAAACTTGTGAAAACACAATCTTGTTATAAAGTGGCAAAAAATCTTGGCTGAAATGTGTTGTAGTGTTTTGTGGAAGATAGAACTTGCAAACAATGAAATATGGTATTTAGTTGAGGAGATTTCTGAGCAAAAAGTCAGTTTAGTTTCTCCTGACTTCTCACAATAAAATGCAAGAGAAGGAAGATGAATTGAACAAGATATTGTTAAGAAAAGAGGAATTACATCTTGAAGGTTTGGACCATGTGCATTGAAAACAATGAGGAAGCTTGTTCTGAAGAGAACACTACGAACGTGACTAAATAATCACTTGCTAAAGAATGCATTAGTTAACTTAAAGATTTAGTCATGCATCTCAGTAGAAGTCACGAACAGGGATAGGATTGTACCAACAGAGACAATGCTTGTTTGAAAGGCAGAGGACGGAACATCCAGCACCTAATGAAGAAAAGCTACGAGACTCCTTAGATGTTGCAGGACTGAACCATACAACTATTTGGCTACAAATATGTGCTGTTCTTTAAGCAAAAGGAAGAATGGCCCTAAAGATGATTCAGAGATCATCAGGGCTACCACACTCACCACAGCTGGAGAGAGCAGGTCCACCAAAGAGAGATCTGTGGGCAGAGTTGGGTCTCCTAGTCAAAGGAATCAGGCCACCCCACAGAGCCATGGGGGTAACATTACCACCCCAGTGGGCCTGGAGGATAGAGCATTGAACCAGAGAGATTTATTTTTAAGCCTTGAAATCTAATGCAGTATAACTTGCTAAGTTTTGGACTTGCTTGGAACCCATTACTGTTTCCTTCTTTCTTTCTTATCTCCCTTTAAGAATGGAAAATTCTATCATATGTCTGTCCCATTATTGTATTTTGGAAACTCATGACTTGTATGGTTCACAGGTTTGAAGCTGGAAAGAAATTTTTCTTGAGGATGAATTGTATCTCCAATTTTACCCACTTCTAATTTAGATGATGGTTAGTTGAGACTTCAAAATTTTGACTTAATACTGGAATGAATTAAGACTCTTGGGACTGGTGGGATGAAATGAATATATTTTGTATGCACTAAATACCTGAATTTGTGAGAGACAGGTGGAGAATGTTATGGACTGTATAAAATTTATATATCAAAGTCTTAATACCCAATGTGATAGATAATTATCAGAAAAAGTGGAATAGAATCTTTATGGGACAAATTAAGGCTCCACAAGATCATATGGATAGGGTCCTAATCCCATAGAATTAGCAGCCTTAGAAGAAGAAAGAGTAGAAAGCTTGGTCTGTTTCCACATGTCTGCAAAGGAAAGGTCATATCAGTACACAGTGAGATGGCAGCCACCTACATGCCAAAAGAGATTTCAGAATGAAACCTATCCTGCTAGTACCTTAATCTTGAACTTCCCAGTTTTCAGAACTTTGAGAAATATATTTCTGTTATTTGAACCACCCAGCCTATGATATCTTGTTATGGAGGGCTGGACACACTAATATAAAGTTTAAGTAAGATTTATACCAGACATTTAACTGTAGTTCAATGATATATTTAATAATAAAATTCTTTGTGGAATCTCCAGACTGTTTCCTAGAGATTGTACTAATTTACAGTTCAATCAACAGTGTATAAGCATTCCTTTTTCATTGTGTTCATGCCAACTTCTATCATTTTTTGATTTTTTTAAAATAATGGCTATTCTGACGGAGTAAAATGGTATCTCATTGTGGTTTTAATTTGTATTTCTATAATGATTAATGATATTGAGTACATTTCATGTGTTTTTTGACTATTTGTCTATCATCTTTAAAAGACTCTGTTCTTATATTTTACCCATTTTAATAATATTGGTTTTTTTCTTGCTGATTTATTTGAGTTCTTTGTAGAGACTAGACTTTAGTTCTTTACTGGATGTATAGTTTGTAATTTTTTTTCCATTCTGTAGGCTATTTACTCTGTTCATTATTTCCCTTGCTGTCCAGAAACTTTTTAAATTGATTAAATCCTATTTATTAATTCTTTGTTGTTGCTGTATTTGACAATTGTGTGTTAGTCATAATATTTTTTGCCTAAGCTCATGTCTAAAAGAATTTTTCCTACCTATTCCTCTAGAATTTTTATGGTTTTAGGTCTTCCATTTAAGTCTTTCATCCATCTACCTTTCAACCTAGCAGTCCCACTACCAAGTAACTACTCAAAGGAAAAGAAGACATGATATCAAAAAGACACTTGCACTTAAATGTTTAATGAACACGATTCAAAATTGTGAAGAAATGGAATCAACTTACATGTCACCAATTGATAAATGAATAAAGAAAATGTGGTATATAAGTGTGCATGTATATACCTTGGAGTACCACCTGGCCATAAAATATAGAATGAAATAATGCCTTTTGCAGCAACTTGGATGGAATGGGAAAACATCCTAAGCAAAGTATCTCAGGAATTAAAAAACTAACACAAAATGTTCTCACTAATAAATGGGAAGTAAATGATGGGTACACACAGTCATGTAGAGGTGTAAAGAATGTTAGAAACTAAAAAGGTGGAGAGGTGAGGGATGAAAATGTATGTATACAAGGGATACGATGTACAGTACTCTGCTGACAGGCACACTAAATGCCCTTATATCAGCATTATTCAATTAATTCATGAAACAAGGACACTTTTATCCCTTTAGTATTTTAAAATAAATAATAATAAAAAATTGACAAATTAATAGATCTAAGAAGAAAAACCATATATCTTCATCAATATTGAAAAATCAACATCT
Organism: Otolemur garnettii; assembly: GCF_000181295.1. Lineage (NCBI taxonomy): Eukaryota > Metazoa > Chordata > Mammalia > Primates > Galagidae > Otolemur > Otolemur garnettii. The sequence continues at coordinate 9,992,851 of NW_003852431.1, forward strand.
GCTTATGATAAAAATACTTAGGAAATACGATTTGGTGGTACTTCCTCAATATTATAAAACTGTATAAAATTTTATTTTAAAGCCAGTGTCTTACTTAATGGGGAAACACAAGAGGTTTTCTCACTACGGTTAGGAAAAAGGTGAGGATAACCTCTATATTCACTACTATGTAATGTTATTTTGAAAGTATCAGCCAGTTCAATTGAAGGAGTTAAAATAATTAGATGAATAAAAATTTTTAAAAAACTCTCTTTATTTGCAGAAAATATGATAATGCACCTCGAAAACCTAAAGAAGCAATAATAAACTAATCCAAAATAATAAAAGAGTATAGCAAGGAAGTATTATAGAAAATTAATAGACATAAATTGATACCATTTACATACATAAACAATAACTAAATAGAAGGTATAATCTTATTAGCATTAGCAACATAAAAATACTTAGAAATAAATTTAGCAATATATTTCAAAATTATATTAACATATTTTAAAACTTTCCTGATAAAAAACACAAAAATAGCCCTTAAAAAATAAAAATATATCCTTTTTTGTCTTGGATAAAATGACTGTACATTATAAGGATGTGAACTGTTTTGTAGTTAATTCATAAATTTAATGTAATCACAATAAAAATACAATTTATTTTTATTTAAGGTTAATGTTAGTGTATAAACAGGTTACGATATTTGCATTTTTAGATATAGTCCCTCTTATAGCTGCGCCCCGCACCCAGAGGTGTGCCACATGCATTTACATTGTGCCCAGTAAGTAGGTCCACATGAATCCCTTCCCTGCCTTCCATCTCCCACCTTCATTCCCCCTCCCTCCAACTTGAATTTAATCAAGTTTTTCTCTTATATGGGTGTTTAATAGGTCATCTAATGACTTTATATTAGTATTCATTACACTGGGTATTTGCTTTTTCATTCTTGTGATACTTTACTAAGAATAATGTGTTTCAATTCCATCCAGGTTAATACATGAGATGTAAAGTCACCATCTTGTTATGGCTGAATAGTATTCCATGATATGCATACACTACAGTTTGTTAATCCATTCCTGAGTTGAAGGGTATTGAGGTTGTTTACACATGTTGGCAATTGTAAATTGAGCTGTGGTAAACAACCTAGTGCAGATGTCCTTATGATAAAATGATTTTTTTCTTCCAGGTAGATGCCTAGTAGTAGGATTATGATATCAAATGGAAGGTCTAATTTGAGTTTTCTGAGAATTCTCCATACTTCTTTCCGAAGATGCTATGTTAGTTTGCAGTCCTACCAACAGTGTAAAAGTATATTTCTTTCTCCACATCCATCCCAGCATGTGCAACTTTGGAACTTTGTGATGTGGGCAATCTTACTGGGGTTAGGTGATATCTGAGGGTGGTTTTGATTTGCATTTCTCTAATATTTAGGGGTGATGAGCATTTTTTCATATGTTAGCCATTTGTCTGTCTTCCTCAGAAAAGGCTCTATTCATGCCTCTTGTCCAGTGATAGATGGGATTGTTTGCTCTTTTTTGTTGATTAATTTGAATTCTGTATAGACCCTAGTTTTCAAACCTTTGTCATATTTGTAACATGCAAATACCTTTTCCTACTCTGAAGATTGTCTATTTGCTTTCATTGTTGTGTCCTTAGCTATGCAAAAGCTTTTCAGTTTAATTACATCCCATTTAATTTTTTTTGTTGCTGTTGTGATTGTCACTGAAGTGTTCTTCATAAAATTTTTCCCCAGGCCATCATCCTCCAGAGTTCTTCTCACACTTTCTTCTAGAACTTTCATTATTTCATGTCTTGGATTTAAATCCTTTATCCCTCTTGAGTCAATTTTTGTAAATAGTGACAGGTATCTTTTATATGTGGTTATCCAGTTCTCCCAGCACCTCTGGCAAACATAGAAAAAAATCAGCAGTATGTTGCAATGGGAGCCTACCAATACTGTGTTTCCAACGGCCAAAACCAGAAGGACACCATAGACCATTGTCTCATAGCCTCCTTAAAGTAGATCAATGCCATGACCCCCCAGCTCTCAGAGAAAAGAAAAAAATAATATAGATAAAGAAAATTAAAAATGCAATTATAAGGGGTAACTTAGTTGTTGTGTAAGAAATTTATGAGGGAAAGATGAGGAAAGTAGAAAAATATCTACCAGAAGAGAAAGAAAATGACATAAATAAAAAAGAATAGAAGGGGCTGAAAAAAAATAACAAAAAATGGAGGCTCCCTTGCTATTAAAGAAAGGTGAAAAAATAAAAACACAACCAAACAAAATGAAAAACAACAAAGAAAAAAACTAATGAAAAAATTGAGAATGGGAGCAAAAAAGAAAAAGAAAATGTGTTTGTGTGTACGTGTGTGTGTGTGTATACATATATATATAGTATATGTATACATGTATATATAGTAATATTTTGATATATTGCCAGGACACCAGGTAATGCTATGGTGTTAAGAGACAGACAATATATCTGCTGGTTTTGCTGTATACGATAGGGGCTTGAAGCCACTTTCTAGTTGCAGAGGAGACCTAGTCCTCTCTTCCTATTTGTCCTCGAAAAGGGCCTGGTCACTTTGGTAGCATTCGGTCCCCATGGCATTGGGGTTTTGAAGCTCTCATTAGATTTTTTAGGAGGCATGTCATACAGTGTCCTCTAACAACAAAGTGGCCTTTCTGGGAATGAGGGGGCCTTTAAGCTCACCACAAAGATAGTTGCCTGAGCTTAGCAGGTGTGGATGTACACTAGGACCCTGAAAACGATTCCTCCTATGTGGTCTTCCCATGATGGTGACACCATTCTGGTAGCCACACTGATGGGAGATCTACCCCACCTGGTAGTCTGTCCCAGCAGCTGGATACTGCTCTTGCTTACTCTCTCACTAAAGCCCTTCCAAGCTAGCTCTAGCAAGTAGCTCAGTCCAAAATTAAACAAAAAACTTCAGGAGGGCCCTTTCCTGTCCTTAGTCCTCTAAAGGAGGGCTGGGCACAGAGGACTAAAGCTTCTGCCCATACTCAGGCACTTGTGTTCTATGCAGGTCTTCCTCAGCTTCAAATCTCCTTATTGGCTCCTGGAATCTCCAAATGCTTCACTGTGCCCCCAGAGTGAGGTTTTTGGGTAAGTTCCCCCAGCCAGAGTTGGCTGGTGTCCTCTCTCACCTGTCTCACTATAAGTGGCTGGTCAAAAGTTGTTTCTTGTCTTCCATCTTGCCCCTGCAACTCCATAGAGTTTTAAAATCTACACTGATTGCTTTAATGGAATCATGCAGGAATAGCTAAGAAAGCATGGGAAAAGATATGTAGTGGATCGAAATAGCTTCACATATTAAAATGAACTATTAAAACCTCTCTAATTACATGGCACTGAACCAATGCCTACATAGGATGCTTGAATAAAAGAATAATATAGGATGTCTAGTAATAGATTAAAATTACAGATGAAAACATAGTACTTGATAAAGATAGCATCAAAAATTCTAGATGCAAAGATAAACTGTTTAATAAATGGCGTTATGCCAACTAGAAAGCTTTTAGCCAAAAAAAAAAAAAAAATTGGTACTGATACTTCATCCATATACAAGAATGAACTTCAAAATAGCGAAAACATAATTGTTAAAAAAAAAACCCATAAAATTATTAGAAGAAAATGTGACTAATTCCTCTATAACCTGGATATTATAAAAGTCTTTGTAACTAGCTCTCATAATCTATATGAAATTAAAGAAAGAAAACTTTGACTAAGCAAAAATAAACAATAAAACAATAAAAGAGGATTTTTACATGACAAAAAATGTAAGGAGAGTTAAAAGACAAATGATAAAGTGATAGAAAATTTTGATGAATAGATAATATAGCATGTTCAATTACTCTCTTCTTTCATAGATTACAAGCTTCATGAAGTCAGTGACCTGTGAATATCTTATTAATTATTAAATTCACAGTGTTTTTCATGATACCCAGAATATAATAAGTGCTTGCTAAATATCTGGTAAGTTAATTTATGTTCTAATGATGCTTGTAGTGAGAGCTCCCAGAGAATGGCATATGGGAAATAATCAGTGGAGAAGCATCCTTGAAGATAAATACAAGGGCCTGTATTCTTGTACAGAACATCGTTGAAGATACATACAAATTCAAAATACAAGCAGAAAAAATTATTCTTAAATAAGGAGTGGAGTATTTTATACATTTGTGATGGGACAAAGGAAGAAAATTGTACAAAAAAATTTTTTTTTTGAGACAGTGTCCCATCACCATAGATAGAGTGCCTTGGCATCACAGTAACCTCAACTCTTAGTCTTGAGAGATTCCTTTGCCTCAGCCTCCCAAGTATCTGGGACTGCAGGTGCCCTCCAGAACATCCAGCTAGTTTTTCAATTTTTTAGTAGAGACAGGGTCTTGCTTTTGCTCAGATTGGTCTCAACCTCCTGAGCTTAACCAATCCACCTTTCTCAGCCTCCCAGAGTGCTAGGACTACAGGCATGAGCTGCTGCACCCAGCCTGAAAAATGGAAAAATTTTAAATAGAATGTTAGTAAGAAAGAAATTTTCCATCTGTTTTTGGCTTTTTTTTTCCCCTTATAAAGTAGGAGGACAGGTACCATGATGAGTGTGAAAGATGGAGTAGGAAGTAGAACTTGGAACAGAGTGGAGAAGGTTTGAAATAGTCACTGTGAAGAACCAGGAAAGTGATGATTAAGAACTGCTCTGTGAAGCACTACCACAACAGTTTATGGAAACCAAACAAATGAAGTAGCAACAATCTGTTTTAGTGTAGGATTTTCCTATAATAAGTTTGAGAGGAAAGGGACAATATGTCCCAGGTTCAAAAGTTAATGGGAAAGTCTGACAGAAGGACAATAAAATGGAGATTTGAAGACAAATTCTATTTTGTTAAACTATATAAAATGTCTCGTATTTGATCATTTTTAAAATTGATAGTTTTATGATTTCCAACCTATAGTATGAGTCATGGATTAGAAAGCTCAAAAGGAGTTGGAGTCAAGTTTCATGGAGTAGAGAATATGAAGTGGCTGAATTTTCATGGTATTCTGGGTACATTCACATGAACACTGAAATTAAATAGGCTTTGATAAATGAAGAGAATTAACTAAGATCGAACAAAAAGAAAAGAAGATGGTTAGACCAATTGACATGAGTGTATCGAGGACATTTTGAAATAAATGACCAAGAAATAATGGTCTGGAAATGACACTGGGAGACAAGGTACTCACTCTACTTCACTACTCCACAGATAGTAGGATGAGGGAGAACTGCCATCCTATAGGTAGACTGACAATCATAATGGGTTCAACAATGTCAAAAATTTATGTGCACTTGAATTCATGTGATCTTACTTAGAATACATGTCTTGGCAGATGAAATTAAACTAAAAGCTCCAAATAAGATCATGCAGGATTTGGATGGGCCCAAAATTCAGTTTGAGTCCTTAAATGTGTAACAGACAAATAAGAAGCAGACACAGAGACGTAGGTAAGTGGAAAATCTGAAGATGTGGGTTGAGACTGAAGTGAAGAATTCATAGGTCAAAGGACACCAAAGATTTTTTTGACAACTATAAGCACCAAGTAGAGGATCACAAAGGAGGCATGAAATTATTTCTCCCTCAGAGCCTTTGAAAGGGAAGAACCCTGCTGACATCTTCATTTCAGAATTATAGTGTCTTCAACTATAAATGAATATATTTCTGTTATTTTTGTTTACTTTCTTTTTGAGACAGAGTCTCACTGTGTTGCCCTGGTAGAATGCTGTAGTGCCATAGTTCACAGCAACCTCAAATTCTTGGGCTCAAGCTATCCTCTTGCATCAGCTTCCCAAAGCTGGCACTACAGGCACCTGCCACAATGCCCCACTAGTTCTTCTATTTTTCTTTCTTTCTTTCTTTCTTTGTAGTTTTTCTATTTTTAGTAGAGTTGGGGTCTTGCTCTTGCTCAGGCTGGTCTCGAACTCCTGAGCTCAAGCAATCCACGTGCCTCAGCCTCCCATAGTGCTAGGATTACAAGTGTGAGCCACTACACTCAGCCCACTCATTTGTGGTAATCTCTATGACAGCTCCAGGAAACCATTACATATCCTCATTTGTCTGGGACAGTCCCTGTTTTTGCCTACTCTCATGTTGTAGTAAAGGTTAATAGTGTGCATTTACTTTAAAAAATATCCCCATTTGGCTTGGCGCCTGTGGCTCAAGTGGCTAAGGCGCCAGCCACATACACCTAAGGTGGCGGGTTCGAATTCAGCCTGGGCCCGCCAAACAACAATGATGGCTGCAACCAAAAAATATCCAGGCATTGTGGCGGGCACCTGTAGTCTCAGCTACTTGGGAGGCAGAGGCAGAAGACTCACTTGAGCCCAGGAGTTGGAGGTTGCTGTGAGCTGTGATGCTATAGCATTCTATCCAGGGGGACAGCTTGAGGCTCTGTCTCAAAAAAAATCCCCATTTGGCAATAAATTACACAACCATTACATCCATTAGGAAGGTATGAACAATGAAAAGAAGCAGGTTTCAGATAATTTAATTAAGAGGACGGTATGTTTAGTAAAAAGCTGGAGTACATAAGGGGTTATATTTAGCAGGAAGTCCGGGAGGACTGTGAGAGGGGGAGAGTTGGTGGGAGGTTGGGTCAGAGAATGCCAGTACAGTACAGTGCAAGTAGGATAATACTGGAAAATTAGAGCAGATCTTACAAACTTAGCCTGTGGTTTTCTCTAGCAGTATTTAACCTTCTGCATCATCAAGGGAAATCTCACCTAAATTACATCTACTATATTTAAGCTTTGGAGTCATCTTGTCCTTATCTATCACATATGAGTTTGAGAAAGCCACTTTCCCATATTTACTGTGATAGATTTCAATTCAAGCTATCCCATCACACTGCATCTTATTTGGGCAGGAATATATATATTTGGGCAGGAATGGGACGCATGATTTATTAATGATTAATGAAGTTCCCTGATGCAGCATAGGGGGTCTCTGGTCTTAAGAAGTAGCTAGTCAAATCCATTTGCTACTCCAGGAGTTAAATTCCAGATGAACAGGCCAGCAAATCAATATTTAAATAGATCCCAAGACTCTTGACATATGTTGTTAAGAACAGTACAGTGTAAATTCTATAGAAGGAGTCATTTTGATGGTGCTTGTGAGGCAAGAGTAGACCAGCTGGCTGGGCTAGCATCAAACTTCTTTGAAATAAAGATGTTTATCTTTAATGAAGAAGAAAAGACTTGGAACAGCATAATAAATGTCTAAAAATATTCAAAGGCATCTTACATGGAAAAGACTTCAAAAAGAAAAAAAGAGGAATCAATTCAAAAAAACCTATAAGTATAAAAAGTATGGCCTAATATAAAGAAGTTATTTGATGTATAATTCAAAGTCAAGCAATGGAGTGGACAGTCTCCATATTTAGAAAACTTTCCATCACTTGAAGAGTTCTTTTTTTTTTTTAAGGTGGCTACATCAATAAATACTTTTGAATGATTCATCACATGAATTAACACTTGAATCATGGGTAGTGTACAAGATAAATACAGTGTTACAGGAGTAACACTATCAGAAAAAGTATAAGGTTAGAGCCATGCGAGAAGGAGAATATTTATGTAGAGTCAAAAGTCTGGAAAAGCAATGGAAGATACTCAGAGGATGAGGGAAACTTGGTTAGCATGTCTGAAGAAGACATACTCATTTTTGTCAATAGAACTTCAGGTCACAGACCACCAGTGTTTAGGGAATCTCTGAATTATCCAATATAGTGTGTAACCTAACTTAGATCTAGCTCACTTACTACAAATTAGAGCAGATCTCACAAACTTGGCCTATGGTTTTCTCTAGCAGTATTTAACCTTCTGCATCATCAAGGGAAATCTCACCTTTTAGATCTACTGTATGTGAGCCTTGGAGTCATCTTGTCCTTATCTATCACATATGAGTTTGAGAAAGTCACTTTCCCATATTTACTGTGATAGGTTTCAGTTGGAGCTATCCCATCACACTGCATCTTGTATAAATCTCTGGGGCAAATGAAGAAGTATATCTTCAATAATTTAGAATCTACAACTTCCATGTGGAATCCTAAGCACTGTATGTGTTATAAGTACTGGAGATTTCGCTGTTACAGTAAATAGTTCAACTATGTGTGATTAATTGCATATCTTTGCCCTTGTTTTATTAACCGATTTAATCTAAGGCCTTATTTAGTAACTTGTCCTAATGAAAGTGCCATATTTTTTATTAATGAGAAATTCCTTGTAAATACATGTGTTTAACTGTGATTCTGATGGGGGGGTGCCTTACAAAAATTCATTCATTCATTCCTTCATTCTAGTTAATCACTTACTCATATAAAATATCTTTTTAAGCATCAATCATGTACGAGGCAGCGTTCTAAACCCTGTGGTAAAGAAAACAAGGTTGCATCCTCATGCAGTTTGCATTCTAATGAAAGGAGAGAGAAAGCAAACATACAAATAATTAAACGAGATAATTTCAGCTAGTGAACAAGGCAACGAGGAAAGCAACACAGGATAATGCATTGGATAAGGACTGGATCAATCTACTCTTAATTGACTGACCCAGGATGTCTTCCCATAGAGGGCAGTGTTGAGCTAAGACCTGGTAACTAGGCATCAAACAGGTGGCAGAGATTTGCAGATGCAAAAACCCTAAGGTGGGAGATTTTTCTATCGTTTTAAAATAGATTAGAGTGAAGTTAGTTAGATTCATAAGCAGGGTCAGATTACAATGATCCTTGAGTTTTCTATATTTCCTGAGTTTTGTGGCCTCCAGGGGTGTGGATTGTATGTTTGGTCCAGATAGTACTAATGTGTAAGACAAATTTTAGAACTTAGAAGGTCTGCAAAGGAATAATAAGGAATTCACTTCATGAGGCTGTGTGGGTATTGCACTAAATGAAAGACTGTATTACAGACATGAACAGATTCTAGGGTTTGCTCCAATGAGAAATCTTGCATCCAATTGAGCAACCTGACTGCTTGGTCATGTAATCAGTCTGCACACGTGTGGGGCACCAGAAGAAATGTTCCCAAAGTACTCCACAATTTTACTTAAAATTAGTGCTTATTTTCAGCTGAAGCGTAGTGCCATAGAGGCTTATTTTATCTCTATTACACAAAATTAATGAAGACACTGTTTATAAAGGCAAAAGAAAGTGAAGAGCTGGTTTTATCCACGGAATAGAGTTAGAAAAAAGACTCAATCCAGGTAAATTACACGAAAGCCCCATTTCTGAAATTATACTTAATTGTTATTCATTTATCTTTGCAGATGTAACAAGCAGAGTATAATCATTTACAAGTGCACTGGAAATCTATACTTGTTTCTTCACATTATCAAATAGTTGATGAATTTTTAAAGAACTTTAGTAAAACTATGAATAGATTTATACATGTTTTTTTTTCAAAACATGGAATGTATAGAAATATAAATAGCAATATATAAAATATATTTTTAGATTTTATGTTCACATCTGATAGCCTGTATTTATGACTTTCCTGTCTTTTTAAATTTCAGAATGTTACAGGGGTACAAGTGTTTTGGTTACACGCATTACTTTTGAACATTTTGAGTCAAGTTTATTATTGGGTCTACTCTCCACATAGTGTGTGTTGTACCTAATAGGTGTGAATTTCCTCATCCCCTTCCAGCTGCTTGATGTCCATTGAATTTTACTACCATATGTACACATGCATGCTGATCATTTAGTTTCATTTAAAAGTGAGCACATGAGGTGTTTGTTTTTCCATTCTTATGATGTTTCACTTAGGTGATGGTCCCCAGTTCCATCTAGTTTATCCCAACTTTCATGTCTTAATGACATAAAATAATGTCATAATGACTGAGAAATTAATACAAAATACAAACTATTTATTTTTCCCATAATAGAGAAAACCTATTGTTGGCAGCATAACATGACCATGCTATAATACAAACGAATACTCAATTTACATGTTTTTAAATTTTCTTAAAGAAAATGCTTCTAAAACGCGCTTGGATGGAATGTACCCCATATTAACTCTGAGGTTTTGTTTTGTTCCGTTGGATCTATAAGCCATCAAATCACCAAATATTTTTCCCCATTTATAGGCATATTATTATTGAAATTTCAGCACAGAATTTTTGATGTAGAGAGAGGAAAAACAACTACATGCTCACACAAGAGAATCACACAAGTATATTCAAGTGGAGGGAATGGAAGGAGGAAGCGGGGGTGGAGGGGGAATGATGAGTTCTCACCCAATGGGCCCATTGTGAGGGTATATATCACACCCTCTGGGTGAAGGGCTCAATGACGACTCAGACTCTACCTTCGAAACACAAACAATGAAACCTAATCATTTGTACCCTAGAGTAATCTGAATAAAAAATAAATAATAAAGTTGAGATAGAATAATAAAATGAACTCTTCCCCAGTTTACACAATAAACAATACATAGTGAGTCTCGTTCCGTGCAAAGCTGCACACGTATATCCTTCCCATCCTCCACTGGCTTATTTTGAAAAAAATCTCAGAAATTATATAATTGTATATGTAAATTTAAAATTTTTCTTAAATTCCTCACAATTGCACACAGTAGACATTCAAGATATAATTATTAAAAACTTTTCCAGTTTATGATGTGCTTTTCCTCATAATCTCTATGATGCTGAGATAGGCATAAAAAGGAAATATGTCTTAAATATCTTTTTCTGGGTTTAGTGGAGTATAAAGAGAGAACCTAAATGATTTTCCCTGTAGCATTACACCCTGCATTTTAATTAAAATTCAACTGATAAAGTAATCAAAGTATATTCTAGCACAATGCTTCTGCTGAGGGTATGAAGTGTTACTGTTGATAAGTTGCTATGTAGGCAATTCACTACTGATAATTAAAAGTTAACTATAGTTAAGAAAACAGTAATAAGAATTGTCAACATTTATGTATTAAGACATTACATTGGATTTAAATGTTGGTTTAAAAAAACTTTACTCTTAACTTATGGATATGTGCTTACATAATTCTTGATGGCATTCATTTCAAAATGCAATAATGTATTAATGTTACATGTGTACAGAGTTTTATTATTGCCTATGAATTTTCTTCTATAATCCTCAAAATAACCTAAGTAGCTAAGGAAGATGAAATAGTTTTCCCAAAGTCACATAGCTGACGGGTGAAAAAGCTTGTGCAATACTAACAGATGTGCAAATAATTTAGTTTTCTTTTCAAGTTCAATATCATACTGATGCTACACACATGCTCAAAAAGAAAAATATAGCAACTCTGTTTAAGGTTTAACTATTTCTGAGGGATATGACTTTTGGGAGCTATAATTGCATGTGGTGGTGTCTTTGTGCTAAAACAATTCACAAAACTCAACGTTCTGTAAGAATTATGCAATGCATTTTCAAATTTTGCAAATTTCTTAGAATTTTCCTTGGTAGATCCAAACTCAGAGATGCTTTGGTGGTAACTAGTTTTTATTTAGTGTTACTTCACTAACACAAATTCCAGAAGTGAATATGAATTTAGTGAAAACATGAAAACACAATTACTAACTTCTTCACAATAACCTTAGTTATAATCAGCCACTGCAAAGTTACCTCTTAATCAAATTTCTATTCCATGTTGCAAACTCAAAATTGTCTTCCCATCAAATGTAGTATTTTACTTTCACCGGTATGTTTCCCTACTACCTCCAATGTCAATAATAGGAATGTTTTGTGATATCATTGCTATGTTGGTCTAAATTTTCTTGTGTCATATTTCAGAAAACTAATACCACAATATCCATCTGTTAGATTGCAATTTAATGTTCCAGACCACAGTTTTAGATACCTCCAATCCTTGCTTAATCATTAAAAAGTAGCACATAGTATTCTACAGCATACGTATATTACACTTTATCCATTCATAGGTTGGTGGGCACCTGCGTAGTTTCTACATCATTGTGATTGTGAACTGAACTGTTATAAATATTTGAGTGCAAATGTCCTTATGGTAAAATATTTTTTTCTTCAGGTAAATAAATAAATATGGTTACTTCATCTCTTTTATACTGACCTGGAAGGATGTGAAGAACATTCTCCTAAGTAAAGTAATACCAGAATGGAAAAGCAAGCATCCAATGTACTCAATATCAATATGAAACTAGTAGGTGAACGACTACACACTTGCACAAGAAAGAAAAACACATTTAAATTAAAAATGGGGGAGGGTAAAAGGAGGGGCATGGTAAGCTCTCACCTATCAGGTACAGTGTAGGGTATATGGCTTCTTAATGAAGGGCTTAGCTGCACTTATGCTTTACCTAACAAACGCAATCCACATACCCTAATTGTATGTACCCTTATATTAATTTGAAATAAAAAAAATAAAAACCTATAGTAATGCATGAGGTTTTTCTTTTTTTTTTCAATTTTTAGTTTCAATAATCTTCATTTTAATGAGCTTTTTGGTCTATTGGAAGCCATAAGAAACAAATGCACTCAAATGTTTATATATGTATTAGCTGGATCCAATGACATGCACTTGTTTTTTTTTTTTTTTTTCTTCTTTCTTTTTCAAATAAATGTTCAACATAGCTCCAGAGTTTCCCCTCTAAGACTACTTTGGACATGAATAAAAATGAAGTCAGCTTTTAATTTTACATATTGCAAAAGACCTGAAATGACATAGCTCACCTCCAACTACAAGTATAGATAGCAAGGATCAATCTTCTTGATTTTGAAAAGCATGACATAAATTTCCTTTTTAATGATAGCCTTTTAAGATTAATATTAGAATTAGTTTGCATTCCTTGTCACATACCTCAACTGACAGCACAGAAAATATGTCAAGGAGCATTCAGAGCACCTGGAAGAAGGCAACTTAGCTTCTAAAAATAGCTGCAGGTGATCCACCAAGAGTCATGAAAATACATTATAGAATTTTAAGAGGCTGAAGGGATTATGAGCACTGCTGCATCAATTTATAGATGTCTGAACTGAGTAACTTGTCTCAGGATTCATCTGTGGCCTAGAATAAGTTATCTAGTTTAATATCATAATGTACTTTAATATCATAGGAAATACTCAAAGCTAGCATTCTTATTGCTTAAAGAAAAATTTAGATCCCAAATTTGTTCATTATTTACCATGCGTTATGAATTATATTCTGTCAATACCTTAAGAAATTTTGTCTTTTAGATTTCTTATTCTTCGTTAATAAAACAACTATAGAAATGCCTTTTATTGAGAACTTACCATACACTAAACTTTCACATACATCATTTCATATTTTTATAAATATGATGCAAGGTATACATATTTGGTCTACAGCCATAGATACGTGAAGTTAAAATTAAAACAGAAAAGCCTCAGTATGAAAATATTATCAGTATAATTAAACCTACAAAAATGTATAACTAATGCCAATCAGTGGGTGACTTACATTTAGAAGACAGAATGTAAGTTCTTTAAACCTTGATTAACAATATGTTTAATATAAATTGGGGGAAACAGAAAACAGGTAAGTTGATGTGAGTTTGTTGTTTAATTTTTTTGTTTGTTTTGGATCAAATAGAATATGTTAGATACTTTATATTTTATATTTGAGTGACAATATAATCCAATTAGTTATTAATAAGAAATAAAAATTTATGTGTCCTATTTAAAATAAGCTATTATAGCCAAAGCTTGCACATTAAAGTAGGGAAAAACACAGGTGATGGATATGGTGAATTGGCTTGCTCAACTTTCATATATATACATTTTTTTTTTTGCTTTTTTTATTGTTTCAGGTTAATTGAAGGTACAAAGAATTAGGTTACAATGTTTGCATTTGTTAGGCAAATTCCCTCTTATAATTGTGTTCTACCTCCAAGAGATGTGCCATACACCCTAACATTGGGCCCATTAAGTGGGAGAACACCCACCTACCTCCCTTCTTCCCTTATTTCCCCACCCCCCACCTTGATGCTTCACTAGGTCACAGAACACAGATAGCTAAAATCTTCATTTCCCAGATTTCCAGATGCTAGGGCTCCAGATGTGTTTTAGAATCTACCAGACATATGCATCTGCTGAGAAAGTGAAACTGTTTAACATGGAAGTGAGTAAAAGAGATGGGGAATACAAAACATACCATTTTCTGACAGAGATCACAGTGGAAACAGTATGGCCCAGGAAAAAACACCAGCCACGGTGGGAATGGCAGTTTTTATGATTGTGGCAGAATGACTGCGATGGTCACATTTTTCTGTGTCAGTAATTCTCTGTAGACTCACTGTAGGTTTCTCAATCACAGTCATGGTTAAGGCAATGAAATCCTAGGAGCAAGGAACTCTGCCCCAAGCCTGCTCTTCCAGACCTTCCAACAATTTCACAACCATTGAACAAGCTGGTGGTAAATCCTCCTCTACTTAAACCTCCTAGAGTGTTTTCTGCAGTCTGCAGCTACATCCTAACCTTTTCTCTGTCTATCTTTCTCCCTCTCACTACCTTCCCACACAGACACCACAGAAAGGAAGAGAAGATAGTTTTTTTCTAAAAAAGAAAAGAATTTATCTGAAAAATATATACAATGAAATGAAGGGATTCATATTAAGATTAAGCATAATAATTATAAAATATGAGCAAATGGAATAAATCCACCCTATATCACATTAAATATTTAGAGGTATGTAGAAAGAGATGAAACCATAATAAAGTGACTCTAAAAATACAGGTACAAACATATCTTGAAATCTGCAAACAAAGACAAAGCAAACTGATAATATAGATAACAGACAAGGTTAAATTTCATTGCCAAACATAAATAAATTGGATATAATGTCATTTCAAAATGTTAAAGTGAAAGCCACAATGAATCCTTAAGCATCAGATAATACACAACCAAAATACAAGTACAAAAAATCGTTGTAAGTACAAGAAGAAATTAGTTAAAACAAAGTAGTAGCAAGAAACTTAATTTTGCCTCTCTCTAGACCAGGGCTCAGCAAATATATTCTGTAAAAGGGAGGGTTGTAAATTTTTTAGGGTTTGAAGATTATGCAGTTTCTGTCACAAATACCCAATTCTGTCAGATATACTATGTTAATAAAGAGGTATGCCTATGTGTACCAAAGAAAATTTATTTACAAAAATAGGCTTCAGGTTGGTCTGCCTACTGTTTATACTTTGTCCACTCCTTACTGTAGGCCACAAAAATGATCAACCAAGTAAACTACAGAAGTTAAAAATAATGTAGTAAGATGTATTTAATATAAATAGACTAAAATTCCATATAAATAGAAAATATACATTCTTTCAAATTCTGTGGAACATTTTAAAATGTATTAGCAGCAGTTAACTGGTTCATTTTTTTTCCCCATTTGTTGAGTGCTTTCTATGTGTCTGGCTCCAAGCAATTCACACATATCCACCCATTTGATCCTTACAATAATCTCATGAAGTATTTACAATTATTTTTATGTTCATGTTACAACTAAAATATCTAGGTTAGTTTTAAAAATCATAATTATACCTTGTCATCTAATACCTTTATGTTTCTTCCAAACAAGTTTTCATTGTGTAGCATATTTTTTGTCTCCATATCTTTCACCTCAGTATTCATTCTGTGTAAAATACCTTGAATTGCATTTTTACCATCGAATTCTACCCCTTACCTCAGGTCCAGCTCAAAAGACACTTCTTCTATGAAACTTTCTCTTATTTTTTCAAATTAAAGCACCTTCTACTCTTTTCTACACATTCAGAGGACTTTATACTTCTTTAGTTGCAGCCATTTTACCCTTCAATTTGTTAGTCATGGATGTATATTCATTCTCCTCCTCTTATTACAAACCTTTGGATAGGTAAACTCTCTCGGTTCTAATTTTTAATAATTTATGCTATATAGCAATAACATATGCAAAGTAAACATTCACATAAGAATTGAGTTTTCTATGTTACTTGTACATAGGGAGTACAGTAAGTACTCTTTATCAAGGTTTTAATCAAATGATTATTTTAGGACTTTTTAGGGTTCACTCAAAAATGGGTACGATCTATCTATATATAGAATGATATGCATACATATGAATGCAATATCATTATATATGACAGACACACATATTAGTATTTGTGTATATACGTACATAATGTGTGTACATATACACAGTCTTATATCACTTAACAATCGGGATCTATGCTGAGAAATGCATCAAGTTACACCATCTTTGTGTGACCATTATAGATTATTCTTATACTACTATGTAGTACTAACCTACATTTGTAGTGGTTAAAAACCTGTTACTATTACTGAATACTGTTGGCAACTCAAACACAATGGTTAAGTATTTGTGTATTGAAAAATATGTAACTATATAAAAGGTACAGTAAAAAAATAGTATAAAATAAAATAGTATATCTGTGCAGGGCACTTACCATGAATGAAATTTGCAGACTGGAAGTTGCTCTGGAGTCTTGCAAACAAATGCAGGGAGGAGGAGATAACCTGAGTGGAAATGGTGGGAAATGAAGAAGGACATGAAAGACATAAAACACACAAGAGACAAAGATAGGATGGGGTGAGGAGGTCTGACTGCTGCCAGCTAGCACTGAACTGTGGAAGCAGCTATATTTATAAAGTATTTTTAACAAGGAAAATCTTAACACCTGGGGTAAGGATTAACTTTAAGGAGGAAAAGCTGTAATAAGGAAAGTATGTAGGGGCTATGTGACTCCTGGCAGGTGAAAAGAATGTTAATCTAAGAGGAGAAGTGACTGGGGGTGGGGGGGGCAGAGTCATTTCCTGAACACTTCCCCAGGCTGTAAGGGGGTCTGCCACCTCACAGCCCATTCCCCACACTGGACAATCAATGGATGAGTGGTGAGTGAATGCAAAGACTAGAACATTAACATACACTTCTGTAGACTTTATAAATACTGTACACTTAGGCTATACTAAACTTACAAAATGATATTTTTATTTAATAATAAATTAACCTTAGCTTACTATAACTTTTTTTATAAGCTTTTTAGTTTTCTTAACTTCTATGACCTTTTAATAATAACACATAATTGAAAACATTGTACGGCTGTATAAAAATATTTTCTTTAAATTCTTATTCTATAAGCTTTTTTCTATTTTTACAATTTTTTACACTTAAAAACATTTGTTTTGTTAAAAACTAAGATACAGGGAACAGAGCAAAATGGCCAAATAGAAACTTCCAGGGATCCTCTTCTGCACAAACACCAAATTCAACAACTATCCATATAAGAAGCACATTCAGAAGAATCACAAATCAGGTGAGCAATCACAGTACCTGGTTTTAACATTATATCTAAAAAAAAAAAAAGGCACTGAAAATGGCAGGAAAGAGTCTTTCATTGCCTCTGCCACCCTTCCCCTTCTCTCAGCAATGCCTGGCCTACATGCCTAGTAGAGTGAGCATCTGTATGCCAAGGTGAAGGAGAATGAAGTGATTATGGAACTTTGCATTGGATAACAGGGCCACCCCGTCACAGGGTAACACAGAATAGTGCAGGATATAGCCAGTGTTCACAGAAGGAGCAGCCCAGCCAGACAGAAATCCTTTGCTTCAAAACCTGAGTTCTGGCTAGCCCTACCAAGCAGATGACAAAAACTGTCCTGGAACCTGAAATAAATCCCTGCATCAATCAGACCACAAAGGCTACAGTCGTTGGGCAATTTCTGCAGCTGTGCTGGCTTAATGCCAGTGGGCTGGGGGTGCAGCTGACCCAGTGTAACACCAGTATTGGCAACCAAGTCAGTGCCTGTGTCACGTCTCCCCCAACTATAGCCAGTACAGCTCATGGAGAGTCTTCATCACTTGAAGAAAGGAAATGGTAGAATTTGAGGACTTTGTATTATACACCTTGGGTACCAGCTCAGCTAGTATAAAATAAAGTACCAAGTAATTAACTGAAGCCCCTTAGTCCAGGCCTTAGTTTATGGACGGCATTTCTAGATTCACCCTGGGCTAGAAGCACTCTGTTCTGGCAGGTTTCACTACTAGGACTTTGAATAAATATCAGAGATAGCCAGTCAACAGTCAGTGTGAGTTTTGGATGAGACTGGCAGTGTTCACATGTGATCTAGCACACTTTTACCTGGGGTCCCACAAGGAAATGCCCACATCACTCTTCCCCTAACTCTAACAGCCCAGCACCGAATGTGAAGGAAAACAGTGAGAGACTTTTCCTGATAATCCAGGGAATTCTCCCATATCTTACCCAAGTATAATAAAGTGGTACCACTGGGAATCTATAAGAGTCACAGCATTCCCTGCCTTGGAGGTGTCCATCGTACTGATTTTGCTACAATGATGGACCAAAGACTTAGATCACAACACTCAATTCACTTTGAATATCTGAAAAGCCCCTCAAGAAAGACAGGTTCAAACAAGGCCACGCTGCAAAGATTAAATTTCTAACTTCAATGCCCAAACATCGATGAACATCCACAAGTACTGAAACACCCAGAAAAACATTCCCTCACCACACAAACTAAGTAATGTAACCAATCCCAGAGTGATGGAGATACATGATCTTTCAGACAAATAATTCTAATAGTTTTCCTAAAGAAGATCAATAAACTTCAAAACAACAATACAGAGAAGGAATTCAGAAGCCTATCACAATTTAACTAAGAATTTGAAATAATAAAAAAAGACTCAAACAGAATTTCTGGAGCTGCAAAATTCTATTGACAAACTGAGAAATGTTTCAGAGTCTCTCAAGAGCAGAATTGACCAAGCAGAAGAGAGAATTAGTGAGCTTAAAGATAGGCTATTTGAAAATACACAATAAGAAGAGAAAAAAAGAAAACAGAAAAAACAAAGGAATGAAGCATGCCTATAAGATGTAGAAAATAACCTCCAAAGGGCAAATCTGAGTTACTGGTCTTAAAGAGGAGGCAGAAAGAGATTGGGGTAAAAAGTTTATTCAAAGAAATAATAACAGAGAACTTTCTAAAGCTAGAGAAATACCTTAATAATCAGGTACAAGAAGATAATAGGATACCAAGCAGATTTAACACAAAAAAGAGCACCTCAAAGCATTTAGTACTCAAGCTCCCAAAGTTTATGAATAAAGGAAAGATTCTAAGGAAAGCAAGAAAAAAGAAAAAATAAATAACATATAAGAGAACTCCAATATGTCCAGTAGTAAACTTCTTAGTGGAAATTTTTCATATCAAGAGAGTGACATAAAATATTAAAAGTGTTGAAGAACTGAAGAAAAAAATCTCAAACCTAGACTATAATATCATGGAAAAAAAAAGAACAAAAAAAAACTTCAAACATGACTTTCTCAAACAAACAAAAACTGAGGAATTTCCCCAGCACCTGACCTATCCTATGAGAAATGCTAAAAGAAGTTCTTTAATCTGAAAGAAAAGCATTAATGAACAATAAGAAATCAACTAAAGGCTTACATACAAGAGGTAGGAAAAATATAGAATATTGCTGTAGTTGCAGTGTACAAAGCAATATATTTTGCATAAAAAACTAAAAGATAAAGTAAACAATAAACTTGTTGAGTGATAGTATTTAAAAATGTAGATAGAAACAATAAAAAGTTTAAAAGCAGGGTTGAGGGGGAGACGTAAAGTGTAGAATTTATGTTAGATGTTTCTTTGCTTGTTTATTTATTTGTTTGCTTGCAAGCAGAGTTGGTCATATGTTTAAAATAACCAGATGTAAAAAGCTTCTTGCATGCCATATAGTGAATTTCAAATCAAAAGACCTGCAACAGATACACAAAATAAAATTCAAAAAATTAAAATACCCATCAGAGAAAATCACCATTATCAAAGGAAGATAGAAAGAAAAGAAGAAAGAGAGGATCACAAAACAGAATTTGAATAACTACATGGCAGTCGTAAGTCCTTACCTATCAGTAATAACACTAAATGTGTAGAAACTACTTTGAAAAACTACCTGCCAATAAATTAGAAAACTTAGAAGACATGAATAAATTAATAGACACATATAATCTACTAAGATTGAGCCATGGAGAAACCTGAATAAATTAATAACAAGTACCAAAATAGAAGCAGTAATAAAAAATCTACCATCAAAGAAAAGCCCAAGACCTATGGCTTCACTGGTGATTTCTACCAAGAATTCAAAGAAGAATGAATACCAATTTGACATAAACTTTTCCAAGAGATTGAGAGGGTGGGAATACTCCTAAACTTATTCCATGATGTAGAATCACCTTCATATCAAACTAAGACACAACAAAAAAAGAAAGCTATAGGCCAATATATTGTATTGAAAATCTTCAACAAAATGCTACAGCGGCAGTGCCTATGGCTCAAAAGGGTAGGGTGCCAGCCCCATATACCAGAGGTGGCAGGTTCAAACCCAGCCCTGGCCAAAAAAAAAAAAAAAAAAAAAAAATGCTATAGAATGAAATTCAATAATACATTTAAAAGATTATCCATCATGATCAAGTAGGATTCATCCAAGGGATGCAAGGGAGGCTCGACAGGTGCAAATCCATCAATGTGATACCCCATATAAACATAACTAAGACAAAAAACATCATTTCAATTGATCCTGAAAAAGAAGTCAACAAAACTCAACAAGCCTCCATAATAAAAACACTAAAAAACTTACTTCTACATGATAAAAGTCCTATATGACCAACCCATCTTACTGAATGTGGAAAAACTGAGAGCCTTTCCTGTAAGATCTGGAACAGAACAAGAATTTTCACTGTCACAATTGTTATTAAATATAGGGTCTGAAGTTCTACCTAGAAAAATAAAATAAGAGAAAGAAACAAAGGACATCCAAATAGGAAAAGAAGTCCTTAAATTTTATATCTAGAGAACAAATAAACTGAAAGAACTGATAAACAAATTCAGTAAAATTTTAAGATACAAAATTAATATATAAAATTCAATACCATTTCTATAACCCAACAGCAAACAACCTGAAAAAGAAAGGCAGTGCCTATGGCTCAAAGGAGTAGGGCACCGGCTCCATATGCTGGAGGTTCAAACCCAGCCCCAGCCAAAAACTGCAAAAAAAAAAAAAAAAAAAAGAAAGAAAAAGAAACCAAGAAAGTAATTACCTTTATAATAGCTAAAAATAAAATAAAATAGTTAGGAATAAACTTAATCAAAGAAGTAAAAGATCCCTATTATAAAACTACAAAACCCTGATGAAAGATCACTGAAATGGACACAAAATAATGGAAAGATAGTCTATACTAGTGGATTAGAATAACCAATATTGTTAAAATGTCCATGCTACCCAAAGCAATCTACAGATTCAATGCAATCACCATCAAAATATTAGAGCCAGGCTAAGCATGTTTGGAGGATTCACCTTGACTGAGAGCTGAAGTAAACAAAATAGCATGATACTGGTGAAGAAACAAACACATAGACCAATGGAGCACAACAGAGAGCTCAGAAACAAATCCACACATCTATATGAGCTTCTTTTTGACAATGTCAAGAACATACAGTGGGAAAACTGTATATTCATATGCATGAAACAACATCCTTCTTTCTTACCATATACAAAAATCAAATCAAAATGAATTAAAGGCTAAACCTAAGATATAAAACTATGAAACTGCTAAAAGAAAACTTTAGGAAAACACTTCAGGGCATTGGTGTGAGCAAGGACTTCTTGAGTAATACCCCTAAAGCACAGGCAGTCAAAGCAAAATTGGGCAAATGGGTGTACAGTGAATAAAAAAAAAAAACTTCTGTACAATGGAAACCATCAACAAAGTGAAGAGACAACCCCCAGAATGGGATAAAATATTCACAAACTACCCATCTGGCAAAGGATTAATAACTAAAATCCATAAAGAACTCCAACAACTCAATAGAAAAAAGATAAATAATCCAGTTGAAATATGGGTAAAGGATCTGAATAGATACTTCTCAAAAAAAGACATAAAAATGTCCATCAGGTATGTAAAAAAATCCTCAGCATCAGTAACCACGTGAGAAATGCAAATCAAAGCTACTATGAGGTAGCATGTCACTGCAGATAAAATGGCTTTTATCAGAAAGACAGGCAATAACAAATGCTGGAGAGGATGTGGAGAAAGATGAGCCCTTGTACACTGTTGATGGGAATGCAAATCAGTGCAACCACTGTGGAGAACAATGTGGTGGTTCCTCAAAAATTAAAAACAGAACTGTCATATAACCCAGCAATTCCACTGCCAGGTATATAATCCAAAAGAGGAGAATTCCGTGTATCAAAAACAGACCTGCATTTCCATGTTTATTGCAGCACTATTCACAGTAGCCAAGATTTGGAATCCATCTAAGTGTCCATCAATGGAAGAAAGGATAAAGAAATTGTTGCACATATACACAGTAGAATAGTATATAGCCGGAAAAGAAATGAAATCCTGCCATTTGCAACAATATGGATAGAACTGGAGAACACAATGTTAAGTGAGAAAGCCAAGCACAAAAAGGTCAATCTCACATAGTCTCACTAAATATTAAAAAAAGATTGATCTCATGGAGACAGAGTAGAATGATGGTTACTAGTGGTTGGGAATGGTTGCAGGAAAAAGGAAATAAAGAGGGGATGCTTAATGGAAACAGAAATATAGTTAGTTAGATAGAATGTGCAATATTTAATAGCACAATAGAATGTTTCTAATCAACAATAAGTTAGGATACAGTTTAACGTAACTACAAGAGTCAGTTGGAATGTTCCTAACACAAAGAAATGATACCCTGATTTGATTAATTCACATTGTATACCTGTAGTGAAACATCACTGGTACCACATCAATACATACAACTATTATATATCCATAGTAATTAAAAATAAATATTAAAACAAACTAATACACACACACATTAGGCTAAGTCTATACAGCATCAGGATCATCAGTATCACTGTCTAGCATCTCCACCTCTTGTCCCACTGGAATGTATCCAAGGACAATGACAAGCATGGAGCTGTCATCTCCTATAATAAAAATGCCTACTTCTGGAATACCTCCTCAGACTGTTATACAGTTAGCTCCTTTTCTTCGTAAGTATAAGGAGTACACTGTAATATGATAAACGAATACTATAGTAGATACATAAACCAGTAACAGTTATTCATTATCATTATCGAGTATTATGTACTGGACATAATTGTATGTACTATACTTTTATATAACTCAAAGTGCAAGGTTTGGTATAAGGTTTCCTTATACCAACATCACCACAAATAATTAGTGCATTGCTCTATGACCTTACAAGGGTTACAGTGTCACCAGGTGATAGGAATTTTTCAGCTACATTATAATCTTATGGTACCATTATTGTTTATGTGGTCTCTTGTTGACAATAACATTGTTATAGGGAGCATGACTATGTGTGTTTGTGTATGTAGACACATATATATATAAATGTTAATTTTTTCCTCTAGGACTGTTTGAATCTTCTATTACAAATATCACTATACCTTTTTTTTTTGTTTTTGCAGTTTTTTGCCAGGGCTGGGTTTGAACCCACCACCTCCAGCATATGAGGCTGGGGCCCTACTCCTTTGAGCCACAGGCGCTGCCACACCATACCTTTTAACAGTCCAAAGATTATATATGTGGCAAACTCCAGATCCATGGTAATCATGCTTACGTGTTAGTGGTCCTGTACCATTTACAAGCTAAGTAATTCACGAAGTTTCTCTGAGGCAGCCATTCTACGATGTGAAAAGGCTCTCTGTAAACAATGTCAGCAATCATGTGCAATCACAATACATTATGTAACAGATGTGTCCACCAAAATTAATTTGAAGGAAGAGTGAGGATTCATTGAATTCAGTACAATAGCTTATGACTCAATGAGAGATTTCTGCAAAGCTCCCCAAAATTTCTTCAAAGGAAACTTCCCTCACTGTATTTTTCTGAACTTATAGATAAATATAGTTCTGTAATGAGAAGTTAATTAAAGCATTTATTGTTTTGTTGGTAGTGGTAGCAGCTGGTGATTGCTGGCCTGCAGGCTGACTATACTCTACCTCTCAAAACACCTATTTTCCTCTATCATCCCTCATTTGCACTCACCAGAAAGAAATCTTATGAGGAAGCACAAATTGAAAATTAAAAATAAGAACTAAAGAGAAAACTCACTGTTCTCTATTTCTCAACATGTAAAAAAGATAACCTCTGTAGGAGACGCCAAGAGCCAGATGACATCCGAGCAAGATGATCTGCAGCTGAAGCGTGGACCTCGGGCTGTTTGTCCACACGAGTTCCTTGTGGAAGAAGAGCCCGTGCCCTCAGCCCGTAGTCATCATTTATTACTCCCCTCACCTGTATCATTCCCTTTCAATAAAAGGCTGGTGCGGAGGTCGCTCGGGGCTACCCGGAAAGTAAGGGCTAGCCCGCCTTCCACAGGCTTGTACTTCTAATCTGCCTCTTGCCTGGTTCCTTCCTGCGCTAACCAAGACCAGGGCCATAAGAGCCTGACGGGTCACAACATTTTGGTGTAAGTTGACAGGATATAGCAGGACACAGCAGGACACCAGGGACGTGGACCAAAGGAGACAACACCCAGATGTAGGTGAGGCCTTTGGTAGATAGTGGAAGGAAGTCCAAAGGGAAACTCCACTCAGGGAAAGTGGGACCTTTGGCCAATTTAGAAATTAAGAAACTGCACTCAGAATAAGTAAGGTGTCTGATAAAATAAGCAAAGACATGGGTAACTTTCTGTTTGGGAAGTCGCAGGAAGTAGAAACTGAGGAGGAAAGTGATGTTCAATCAGTATCTGAAAGCGAGGATAGTGAGGTTCAGTGGGAAACTGGACCTAAGAAAAATTGGGAAGCAAGAGCATATGATCTGAATGAGCAAGTAATCACCGCTATGACCACTGTGGCTGAACAAAGTAAACAATTGGGAGATCAGATAAATCGTCTCACTGTCAGAAATGCTAACTCAGAGCACCCCATTTTGCCCTCAGCACCTCCCTATGTAAATGAACCACCTGTAACTTCTGTTATACAGGCTGTATTAGAAGGGCGCAATACTGGTGACTTTGAGTGGGAAAACACTTTGGGGCTTTTTCCAGTTACAATCACTGATATTCCTCCTGATCCACAACACCCTCAAGGGGGCCAGCATTTTGACCACCATATGATCACCTTTTTAGTTCTTAAAGATTTGAAACAGGCCGTAGCACAATATGGTATGCAGTCCCCATTTTCCAGAGGTCTGTTACAGGGGCTTGCACAGGAACAGCGGCTCATTCCCTATGACTGGGATATGATAGCCAGAACTGTTCTTGAATCTGGACAGTATTTACAGTTTAAAACCTGGTGAAAGGAGGAGGCTGACCTAATGAGTCACCAGAACCAACAGAGAGGCATCCCAATAACATCTGAACAGCTCACTGGGTCTGGGCAGTGGCTGGGGATCCCCAGTCAGCTTCAAGACAATGACATAGCTGTAGTCTAGACAAGACTGTTGTCTTAGGGCCTGAGAAAAGGTTCAGGCTCCTGGAGATGTCTCTAAATCTTTCATTAAAATAGTGCAGTCGGGAAATGAACCTTATACTGACTTTCTATCCCGACTAAAAACTGCAGTCGATAAGGCTGTTGCCCAGCCAGAGCTCAGAGACATGCTTTTCCAAACTTTAGCGTTTGAAAATTCCAACTCGGAGTGTCAAAAGGCCCTGCGACCTTTGAGAGCACAAAACGCTCCCTTAGAGGAGTATATACGGGCATGTGCTGACATAGCAATGGAATCCTATAAGGCTAATTTACTGGCTACTGCTTTAAAGGAAGGGGTCAGTTCATTTCCTCCTCTTACATAATAGTCCTAGGTTTCTGCTCACTAAAGCTCTTTTCACTCTTAATTTTCTCAATCTCAGCAATGATGAAAAGACAGCTGCAGAACGCCATTGGACATCTCTCATTCATACACCATCCTCTCCGGGACAACAACCTATCTTTTATAAAAAACCTGCTATGACAAAGTGGAAACCTGGTTATGTGCTGCAATGGGGTCGAGGCTTTGCCCATATTATTACAGAACACCAAGAAAAGCAGTGGCTACCAGCCGGCAGGATTAACCCTCCACGCGAGCAGGAAAGTTTACCAGCACCTTAAACAAGTTTATTTTCACTAACTTTTCTTCTACAGGACCTTAGTTTAAGCAATTTCATAGTGGAGAAATCCTGGATCAATCTCCTCTGCAGGAACTCGAGCTGCCTCTCATGTCGCCGCCCAGTCTCAGGAGAAAGCAGTTAGGAGCGGTCAGCGCCCCTTTTCCCTGAAGAGGCAGCAGGAGCTTCTATGCAGAGTGGGAGGATTGATACAGGATTTCATTATTTTGGGTTGTATATTAAGCCCCAGGCAAGCTTAGGAGGCATCATCTAAACCTTGGAAAATTAGGACAACAAAGACCTCGAACAACAGACTTTAAGGTAAAGGTTATTCTAGTATCAGCAAGGTAAGAGAATTGCACTTGTTGGGTTCGTTTCTATTTCTGTTGGGCACCTGCTCTTTCTTTCCTAAAGTTATACTGCTTTTTGGAAAGGGTCTGAATTTGCAGCCCTTTCTCTACCTAAGCTTTGGGTGATGCTTAATACTTCCCATGGAAGCGTCATGAGCCCTATGGGTCAGCCCAAAGCACATAGTTGAGTGGTGATTAGCACATAGGGGGCAAGATTTTCCCCATGCCTAGTTTGGCTAAAATGAGTTTCCTTTATGTCCGAATTAGCTCCGATGGTGTATTTTTCTTATGCTTATGTGCTCTTTTGTTTCTTTTACTTAACAGAAAGCAGCTCGGTGAGGAGAAAGGCAGAAACAACAGACCTTCTCCCTTGCCTCTTCAGAATTGTCTTTAATACACTAGAGGGGGGAAATGCAGGAGACGCCAAGAGCCAGATGACATCTGAGCAAGATGATCTGCGGCTGAGGCGTGGACCTCGGGCCATTTGTCCACAGGAGTTCCTTGTGGAAGAAGAGCCCATGCCCTCAGCCTGTAGTCATTGTTTATTACTCCCCTCACCTGTATCTTCCTTTTCAATAAAAGGCTGGTGCAGAGGTTGCTCAGGGCTACCTGGAAAGTAAGGGTTAGCCCGCCTTCCACAAGCTTGTACTTCTAAACTGCCTGTCGCCTGGTTCCTTCCTGCGCTAACCGAGACCAGGGCCACAGGAGCCCAACAGTTCGCAACAAACCTCTAGTAAATTTTAAGTTATTTAACAGGCTTTCAAGAATCTCAGTGTATTGAGTTCTAATTAGTGGGTAAACAGGTTTGCTCAGAAGGAAAAAGTTCTGAAGAATTGTTCTTTTAATCATCTTTATTCATCAAGGCAAAGGACAAACAACATAAATATTAGCTCCTTAATCTTCACACCTTCATGATACAGACTTGATGAAAGAAACTTGACTTTATAGAAAAAGTCTTCCCTGACTTTATAGGAAAAAAAAATGATACAAAAGCATTCTTTTCCACAAGGAGAACTGTCCTGACCACACTATGGCCCATGGGCGGACTGTTATGCCTCTGGATCTATAAAAACAAAAGCTGAAAAACTTATTTTTTCCTCTAAAGACTAATATACAAAAATGGAGACAGATGTGACTTTTACCCTTCTTCCTGCAGCACACTGACTAGAAAATTCTATGGGGGCATCTTGAGTGAGAGGATTAAGCTAAACAATATTTTAGAAGAAGACGATGAGCTGTGAGTAGATGCCGGTGGATACACTGAGGACAAGGGCATTCTTGTTTGTATTATCCATTTGTAGAAAAGAGAATGATAACACAGAAAGGGGGTCATTCCAGGATGGGTAGGTCATAGCTTAGACACGGCTCTGAAGAGCATGGCAAGGACGAGGGCGACAGATAGCCATGGCTGTCGCTGGAGCAGGAGAGAAGAGTTGACATACGACATGCATAAGCAGCCTTGATTTTCTCTATTAATTATTTTAAAGACAAGTGAAGCAGCTTGCCTCAAGGTCACACATCTAGTAAAATCTGCATCATCTGATTCCTAGCCTGTCGTTTCTGCAAACCATACCCTTGAAAGTTAAGTAATCTGCATGTAAAAAAGAAACAGGTAACTATATCTACAAGCAAAATACACCAATTGTACTTCCATAGTACTCAATGGTGGGCTTTCTTACTTTTACCATTTAGAATGAAAAGAAGATAGTACTAATAATTATAGTAATAATACTAGAAATGATAACAATAAAAGTGTAGTGAATACAGATAATGCCAGTGTGACAAAGCAACTTATATTAATAACAGCAATGAGGAACACTTACTAATTGTTGCTTGTCATGCAGAGTTCTAAGTTTTTAATATATATTTTAAAAGATGAAAAATATATATTTTAAAAAGATGAATAAAATATATACTATGTTAAATGCTGATAAGAGCTGAGCAGAAAAGTCAGGCGCGGATGGAACAATACTTGTGTGTGCATGTGTATGTGTATGAATGAGGGTTGAGTGCTTCCAATTTAGAAAGGGTGGGCTTAGCAGGCCTATGTTTATAATTTTGAAGTGAGCATTTATGGGACACTATTAAAACAATAAACTAGTTTGATGAAAGCATTTCAAATAGTATGTAAAACCAGCACATTGTACCCCATGATTACATTAATGTACACAGCTATGATTTAATAAATGGAAAAAAAAACCAATAAACTAATGCTACAAGAATGACTGAGCCATAATTCCTACCCTCAACGAGATCCCAGTCAAGTGGAAAACCAGAGCCACAACATCATCCTCTTAACCTGATGTGGAAAGTGCTAGACGGAGTGTTTTGAAGTGCAGCCTGGGACAGGTGGGGCAGAACTCCCAACTGTGGGGATGGGGATGATAACGACAGTCGGAGCAAGGCTTTGAGGTAAAGGCAGCTTTTATCCCAGAGCTACAATATGCCAAGGGAGCAGGAAGTCATTTCAGGCAAAGAAAATGGCTTACACTAAGATATTTAGACACAAAAAAGCCAAGTTTTCTATTCGGGGCAAGGACCAGAAAGGGGGTCATTTCACCCAGTGGCAAAACAGACAGAGAAGACAGAGTAGGAAATGAGGCAGGGAAGGTGAGTTGGAGCCAAGGTATGACTTGGAATAACATATAACATTTTGTGAATATTTACTGATATTCATATCTAAGTACTTTAGGTGTATCAACTCAATCTTTTCAACATCCATATGAGGTTGGTATTATTGCTATGATCTTTTTACAGATGAGGAAACTAAGGCATAGGGAGTGTGCCAGGGTATCATGTCCAGGGTCACTTTTAGGAAGGAGCAGGGCCCGGATTTAAATGAAGGCTGTTAGGCTCCAAAAACTCTGTTTCAACTTCACATGCCACACCGAGTCCCCATAGGATCCTTGCAATCAAATACTTAACGATTTAACCTGAAAAAAAAGGGCAGTGTGGAAAATATGACCGTAGACCAAAAGCTAGGAACCCTAGGTCATAGCATTAGCTTTTATATAACACATAAGAACCACTGTGGTATTAGGTCACTCCCTGTAAAGCAGAAGGATGTTAAGGTTCTTTTGTTTTGCTTTGTTTTGAGACAGAGTCTCACACTGTCACCCTTAGTAGAGCATGGTGTCATAGCTCACAGCAACCTTAAACTCCTGGGCTTAAGTGACCCCTCTTGCCTCAGTTCCCAAGTAGCTGGGACTACAGGTGCCTGCCACAATGCCTGGCTATTTTTAGAGATGGGGTCTCACTCCTGCTCAGGCTGGTCTTGAACTCCTGAGCTCAAGCAGTCTGCCAGCCTCATCTCCCGAGAGTACAAGGATTATAGGTATGAACCACCAGGCTCAGAATGTTAAGGTTCTTTTCAGTCTAGAATTCTGGGCTTTACGACTCCTGTGTTAAAGGTCTCACTTGATTGTGATTTCAAAATAAACTGCTTTCCTTCATCCTTTATTAACATGGTATGAGTTCTATGTGCCCAGATGATGAGAGTACGCCCTCCCTTCACAGTGCCTGCGCCCTATGAGCTTCTCTGCTCTGCAGCTGCACCTGGGTTTCCAGATTGGTCAGGTGCTCACAGCTCGGCCAACACCAGTGCTGCCCTGTCCTCTGCTGGACATGACCCCAAAGTTCTGTCCTCCCAAGAGGGGAGGGAGGAAGGCATAGGTTCCCTGTCTTGAAAAGTCACACAGGAAGTGTCTGACTTTTCAAGACACGTTACTTGAAGGTTTGGGGCAAGGAGAATTCTACATGAAGAGTGGTCTTCACAGGCTAACAAAGCTCAGAGCCAGTCCCTCCTTGGAGCTCAGCTATGTAATTTGGGGGATTTTTGACTCAGTACAATGTTTATGTAGGGATCCTCATTTCATCAGGTCTTGACAATCTCTGAAGGTGGTTGCAAGTTCAGACTATACTCCCAAGCTATTTACACAGTTCAGAAGTTACCAGCTTTATCTTTACTTCATTACAAATTCTGTTGCATTAAGTGCCAGTTTCCTCCAGATAAGTAAAGTTATTAAAAATAGATTTAAATAATTTTAAAATTATATTTAGTGGTATTTGTCATCTTTTGTCCTCCCTCAGTTTTAAAAACATTCCTGGTTCAAAATAACCTGAAAAAATAACAAGAGAAATTTCGTGGTCTGTCCAAAACAAATAATCATGAAAGCTACAGCTTGTCTCTTCAGCTCATGCTATTGAAATTCATCACGATGTGTCAGTGGCATCTGGACCTTTCTGCACAACATTCACAACTGGAGGACTGCCTTATTGGACCTTGGCCGAATTCACCTGGTCAACACAAATGGGCCAGACAATACTCATGGAGCTAAGAATGTCCTTTTCTCCTTTACTGCTTTGGGTGTGGTGGGAGATAAATGATTCACGGTTTAAGAAATGAATATATAAAAACAGAGGTTGACTTCAACATTGATCTGATATTAGAAGTTTGTAAAAATATTTAGCAGAGAAAAAAGGCAGGAAAGAAAAGAATTCTGGTGCCAGTTTGCTGAACCTTTCTCAGATTTGCACCAAGGAAAACCACCTATTGTAGAGGGTTGAGAACATTCAAATATCTGAGCTCTGCAATGCCCAAGGGCAAGCAAATAATCCAAGTTAATATTTATTCAATAATTGCGATCATTAAATTCTCATCTAATGCCTTTTGTATGCTAGGCTTAATGCAATTTCTGAGAAAACTGTCGGAAGAAAAAGATTGTTATTTTCTACCCTCGTGAAGTTGCAGTTGAGTGTAGGAAACAGACATAAACAAAATGACCATATAGATGAATAATTGGGTTAGTAGGACTTAATTTATACAATTGGAGCCTATCTGAGAAAGGAAGGATCTGTGTTCAGATCTTAGGAAAATGCAGTAGTACTAAAGAGAGATTTTAAATTTAACTTTTTAAATAATTTGTAGTATACAAAGGTATATCAAGAAAAATAAGTGAGGAGTCTGAGAAAGCCGGAGTAGAGCAGAGGGCACTTGCTTATGTGAACTGGACTTCACAGGACACACCCAAAAGAGGAAAAGAGAAGTCCATACACAAGGATGAGTGTGTAATAGTATTAGGATCCTCTGAGCTCACTCGGAGGATCGTGAAAACCTACGATGAATTAAGACTTGAAAAGAATGGCAGAGAGTTAAAGAGCTTATTTCAACTATGTTTTTGGCAAAAAGAATCAAAAAGTGAAAAATCTCAGTGTTTTGAATACATGGTCTAATGCTAACAAATGATAGAGACAAATAATTCACTCTACCTAAAAGAAAAAAAATGTGTCCTATTAGATCATCTATT
Source organism: Otolemur garnettii (assembly GCF_000181295.1). Lineage (NCBI taxonomy): Eukaryota > Metazoa > Chordata > Mammalia > Primates > Galagidae > Otolemur > Otolemur garnettii. Next base: position 10,024,595 of record NW_003852431.1, read on the forward strand.
GTCTTCATATTAAAATTGAATACATGGGATTCTTGCTTCATTCTTGTGATACTTTGCTAGGAAGAATGAATGTGCTCCACTTCAATCCAGGTTAATACAAAAGATGTAAAGTCTCCATCTCTTTTAATGGCTGAGTAGTATTCCATGGTATACATATGACACACCTCTTGGGAAGGGGACACAATTATAAGAGGGAATTTACCTATCAAATGCAATCAGTGTCACCTAATTCTCTGTACCGTCAATGAATCTCAAACAATAAAGAAAAGAAAAGAAAAGAAATTTCAAACCACACCCAGAAAACAAAATAGAATGGAGAACAGAGGAACAAAATGGTGAGGCCATGTAGGGTTTTTAGATAAGTATATCAATAAGACAATAATTCAGTCAGCCCCAATATCCTTCTGAGGGAGGCGTTTTACCTCCTTTTTACAGAGTAAATATTTGAAGCCTTAAAAATTCACCATACATGCTCAAAGTAACACAGCCCAAAGAGGACAGAACTGAGATTAAGACCACACCTCTCCAACTCTAAAGCACAGCTATTCCTGTACTTTGTCACTGTGCCCCAGACTGAGAAAGAGCCTTCCCACGGCAAGAGATGGCCACCACGGGAGTGCTCTGCTCTCCAAAGATGGGGACTCACAGAGAACATTTTGCCTAGAAGTGAGATAAGGAAGAGAGGCTCTAAGAATTGGGTAAGGAACTGAACTAAATGCCATAAAAGAATCCTCCCAATTCTCACGTACTGTATTTCTATAATTCTTTTACTAAGCCCTTAGCTTCCTTGCATCATAACCCTTCTGGATTATTTACATTTTTCATGCTTGTTAACCAAAAGAAGAGAGAAAGTTCCCGTGGAGATATTTTGGTGAAGGAAAATCTCATTGTCAAATTACACCATCTGCCTAGGTTGCCTTCATTAAGAAATGCGTGTTTTGATGCCAACTCTGCAATGCTTCTTTGTGTGACTAGTAGAAACTTGTTCTATGTCTATTTATTACTTTCCTCATATCATTTGTTACTGACTTCAAAAGAATGTGGAAAAATTTATAATTTGCAATTTTAAACAGAAGTATTAGCGCACAATAGGTTTTTTTTTAACTTTTCTACCTACTATGGGAATATTATTTAAGTTACACACCTATATCATTGATTACATGATTAAATTATAAGAATTCAGGACATAAGTTGCTGAATACCGTGGCAAAAAAGCAAGAAAATAGCAGAATCTCCTAAAAGAAGGAAACAGAAAAGGTCAATAAGGTTATGCTGCCATTACTAACATGTCGTACAAAACTGACTTTATTTTTGAATTAATTGTGAATTATTCTTATTGCCTTTTTATATTAAAATAATATGAAAATGAACTGCATGCATATGCCTTTTTGTGCAGCCCAACTCATTGGCTTTCTGCTACCTTGTTGATTATATTTGCCTAAACTCTCTTTCTCATGTTTGTGGTTGCTGCAATTCTATTTTCTTTCATAGCCAGAAAATTGAGAATATACCATTGAAGAAAATACTTTTAGAATTTAGTAAAAAAAAAAAAAATTGAGTTATCCTAATTGAAATTAGACTAGTATCTAAAAAATGTTTATATTCTACCTCAAATTTAAGATCCATACTTATTAAGGGGATTATGATCCCAAGAAGAAAGTGACACCATTTTCCACTTCATATCCTGAAATGAGAAAGGGTGGTTAAGATTTATTGACCCTGGAAAATGAAAACATGCAACCCTAAACACTGCTAGGCACTTTCCATGCACAATCGTACTTACTTATTACAGTGACTCTTTAACAAAGGTGGACATGGAGGTGGAAAGAAGTTATTTGTCACAATCACAAGTCTAATCAGTGGTGAACTTAGAAGCTGAAGTCAGGATGAGAATCTCAAACCAGCGTTCTCTTTACTGCACCACTCAAAAAGGCTTTCATTATTCAGAATTTTGTTATGTTTAATTCATAGATGGTATAATATAGTTTTTTTTTTTTTCCTTTATGAAAAGCTGAAGAGGTGAGGGGGAAGTGGGAAAGTGGATTCTTGGATAAGACATGTGCCGTAGGGCTGTCAAAGCTCAGTAGACACACCTGGTTCCAGTTGGTACAACTACTGACACTAACAACAACTAAAGGGTAGGAGGTGACCAGCACTGGTTCAGAAAGTTACTACAGACATGGACCATGGTGCAGAGCTAAGGAGGTGGTCCCTCTGCAGGACTCAGATGAGAAGCCCTTAGGGTGGGGACAGTCAAAGTCTTAGTCCCAGGGAAAAGACTGACAAAGACAAGTTAGGGCTGCAGTGCTCTGACCACTTTGTGGAGCTTCAGACCAGATCTCAGACCAGATGTAGACCTACTGGGGAACAGAAATGAACAAAGGCAAGGAAAAGGCTGTTATGGTATGAGAAGGTGACAGACAGTTCCACAGATGCAGTAAGCGGCAAGAGAGGTGTGGGGTGGGGTGGGGGGGAGTAACCCAGGAATGTGACCCACTTCAAAGGCCCCTCAATAAAAAGACTGGAAGTCAATGTAGAAGTAAACCTTGTGCAAGGAGGTGGGGAGACGCACAAGGAGGGAAGCCTTAACTCTAAAAGCGGAAATACGAATCCTGATATGAAGCCATCTGGTTGCAGACTCTTCTTTTTTGGGAGATTTCATATAGTTGATTCTATTTCAGTACTTGATATAGGTCTGTTCAGCATTTCCAATTCTTTCTGATTAAATCTAGGAAGTTAGCATGCTTCTAAATATTGGTCAATTTCTTTCAGATTTTCATATTTCTGAGAATAAAGTTTTTGTACTATTCATTAAGGATTCTTTAAATTTCTGAGGTGTCTATTGTTATTTCTCCTTTGTCATTTCTGATTGATGATATTAGGGAATTTAATTTTATATTTTTGGTCAGGTTGGCCAAAGGTTTATCAATTTTGTTGAATTTTTCAAAAAACCAACTTTTGATTCATTGATTTTCTGATACTTCTGCACTGCTAGTGGGAGTGCAAGCTAATACATCCCTTTTGGAAAGAGGTATGGAGAATACTCAGGGACCTAAAAGTAGACCTGCCATTTGATCCTGTAATTCCTCTACTAGGTGTATATCCAAAAGACCAAAAATCACTTTACAACAAAGGTATTTGCATGAGCTTGTTCACTGAAGCTCAATTCATAATAGCCAAGTCATAGAAGAAGACTAAGTGCCCATCAACCCATGAATGGACTAATAATTTGTGGTACATGTATACCATGGAATGTTATGCAGAGGTATAAAAAGATGGGGACTTTACCTCATTTACGTTTACATAAATGGAGCTGAAACATATCCTACTTAGTAAAGTATCTCAAGAATGGAAGAAAAAATATTCAATGTACTCAGTCCTATTATGAAACCAATTTACAATCACATTTTCATATGAAGAATAGAATACAACTATGGCCCAGGATGAAGGAGGGAGTGGGGTGTGGGAGGGGAGGTGGGGTGGTCAGATTGATCAAAGGAGGGTGAATGGTGGGATCACACTTATGGTGCATATTGCAAGGATACATTTCAGATCTATTAAGTATAGAGTATAAATGTCTTAACACAATAATTAAGTAAATGAGATGAGGTATATATTAACCAGTGCAATGTAAGCATTTCTAATTCTATATAAAATCAGCACATTATACCCCATAAATGCATTAATGTATATATGATCTCTGTGTTTATGATTTAATAAAAAAAAAAGAAAGAAAAGCAGAGATAAGGCCAAAATCAAATCTACCTCAAATTACCATTGGAAATTCTTTAAATCATCCATAATACACAGTGTATTCTTAAACACTGAACATGTAAGACTCACTAACCTAGACCAAAAGATGTGGTAAAAAACATTCATCAATTTGAGCCAGGCAAAAATATTCTTGCTTGTCTCTAGGATTTATTCAATTGGTTTTAATTTTAACCTTCTTTGGTTTAAAATGTGCTAATGGATTGGTAGGCTGTTGAAGGAATTGAATGTTATTGTGGTGTTAAGTCTTTTCTTGTGTTAAAGCCTCTAATTCTAAATCCAGTATTTCCGTGCAGTATTGACTGCATCAATATATCAACACTGGACTAGAGACAAATATGTTGGTGAGTTGTGGAAATTGCCAGGGGTGTAGACTTTAAAGAGCCATCTGGGGACAGATAAAACCAGGAAAATGAGAAGATGCATGGAAAATGTGGATGCTAGATTAAATTTTTGGTGATAAAATTTGGTCATGATCTCTTGGCAGCAAGCAAGAACTCTTTTGTAGTTTGGGCAATAAAAGCTCCTGAATCACAAAGCAATCCATATTAATAATCATAAGATGTATCATCCTAAATACATTTGTTTTCTGGTGATTATTTTATGTCTATCAATTGTTGATCATAGGCAAATATAAAAAATAGGACAATAAAGTAATGGTAATAGGTGAGTTAATTAACATACCAAAATATGCAAAGTCCAAATGGATATAGTGGCTTGAGAGGTAACATACAAGTGAGAGAAAGAAAGAAGAGAAGAAAGGAAGGGAAGGAGGGAGAGAGGAAAAGAGAGAGAGCGAGAAAGAGAAAGAAAGAAAAGAAGGGGGGAGGGAGGGAGGGAAGGACTCTTTATTAAAGAAACAATTAGTTTTTAACCAGAAATATTATAGTGGCTAATATGATCAAAATTTGGTTCAGGTCGGCATCAGTTAAGAAAATCAATCTGGCTCAGGGTCTGTAGCTCAGTGAGTAGGGCATCAGCCACATACACCGAGGCTGAAGGGTTTAAGTCTGGCCCAGGCCGGCTGAACAACAATGACAACTGCAACCAAAAAACAGCTGAGCATTGGTTGTGGCAGGCACCTGTAGTCCCAGCTACTCAGGAGGCTGAGGCAAGAGAATCACTTAAGCCCAAGAGTTTGAGGTTGCTGTGAGCTGGGACACCATGGCACTCTACCCAAGGTGACATAGTGAGACCCTGTCTCAAATTAAAAAAAAAAAAAAATCAATCTTCTCTCAAAAATTAAAGATAATTAGAAAATTAAAGATCAATTAGAATAGTTCATAAATGTGTGGAAGCATTTACAAAAGAGGAATAACCATTGGAATCAATGATCCCAAAGAAAATTCTTTTCCAGAACCTGGAATAAAATCCTGCTCTCCTTGAGAATTTGCGATTTTATAAAACATTAAGACAACACCAACTAGCAAATGTTCTGAAACCTTTCTCAGATCAAACTGCAGGTGCATCGTTTTCTCTCCTCCATTCCAGTTCTGCTTCAGGACTTTGAATGCTGGGAGCACTAGAATTCAAACTGCCAAGTTGGAATGTTCATGGTATATGTATACCATGGATTATGCAGAGTTTAAACAAGATGGAGACTTTACCTCTTTTACATTTATGCTCAACGTAAGCTCATGCTATTGAAATTCATAATCAAGAAAGATGATTTATTGCTCATGAAACAAATAATCATGAAAGCTACAGCTTTTCTCTTCAACTCATGCTGTTGAAATTCAAAGGATTATAGGTGTGAGTCACCAGGCTCAGAATGCTAAGGTTCTTTTCAGTCTAGAATTCTGGGCTTTATAACTCCTGTGTTAAAGGTCTCACTTGATTGTGATTCAAAGGCTGGGTCAAAGCCCCACCCTGGCCAACCACAGTAGGTGGACAGAGATGAATTTGCTCTTTCACCTTCTGTCCCTTGCTGTCTCCACCATTCTTCATAAGATCCTCTTCCATATGCCACTATAAATGAGAGCCCTTTCTTTTCTGAAGTTCATCATTGCTTAGCTTTTTACCTTACTCTGATTTACTGACTTCATTTTATTCTGATTTACATTAGACATGGTAAAGGCAGCATCGATGACTAATAACTATAGCCATCCTTTGTTGAATGGTCACCATGTGCCAGTCACAGTGCAAAGCACATCATTTGAATTATTCCCCTTCATCCGCACCACAAGTTGATTGGATGATCATTACTATTAACCCTTTTCACATGTGGAAACTGAAGATCGTTAACAATCTTGGCTAAGTTTACACAGGTGGTCAGGAATAATAGGAGTTGGAACTAAGGATGGCTATCTGGAATAAATGCATAAATGACAGAACATTTCCCTCTGTCCCAACCTTGCCTTAGGGAGAGACTCTGAATATATTAGATAATAAAATGTGATTACCGTACAAATCTACCTTTTCCTACTTTTTATGAATAATTTTGGCTATATGATAAGGGAACATTTCCAGACTCTGGATTTTGTCTGAGACAAACAGACCTCTTCCATGGTTAAACTCTGTATTTCATAAAAATATTTCATGTCTAGGTTCCAGGTATTTTTAAGTAAATCTTTTAAGGAGTTCAGTCTTTCGCACAGAATGTTGCCTGCAAATATTTAGGTCTTGCTTTATTTCTTCCTTCCTTTTCTCTCTGACAATTCTTTGGGTTTTGGCAATGTTGAAATTCTGGTTTAGCTTTGCTAATGCTTGCCTGGTAATATTTCTCTTTCCAATTTGCAAGCAGCAGCTGTGTGATGTATGTGTGCATGCTGACACCCTCCATTCCTATTTTACAGCTCTTGTTAGCATGCCAAAAGCCGTGCATCATTCATACAGAGCGATCCCAGTTCTGTGCCCTGCCCCCTCTGCACACACTTAAAACTAATGGAGTGAGTTATTTTAAGAAAACTGCAATCATGAATTTGGTGTTTATCAAATTCTTAAGATAAATCTTTTAAGATCTAAATGACATAATCTTTATTCCTGCTTAGACTTCTCAAGGATCAAGTAAAAGTACATTGTAATAGGCTATAGTACGCGTTTTCCCTATTTAGATCATTATTTCATGTTTCCAATTGCACTTTTTAATATATTTTATTTGATGATCTAAAAAACTCTTTAAATTTAGTACTTAGTGATCACATTGCTAGCACTTTCTATTGTAGTAGAGTGTCTATGACTACAGCTTTTTTGCGCTTTTGAACACAAGAGATCAGATCTTTGCTCTGCCCAATTACAAACTATAGGTCAAACTACCTCTTTTCCTCAAGTTTCTGTGTTTCATCTAAAATTAGAGTATATTAAGAGCTTGCATGAGATAATGAAGCCAAAAGGTTCAATGCTTGAAGTGTTTTAGGACTGTTTCTTCAGTCTTCATCCTTCCACATCTGCACATCTCTCCCTGACCCATGGCATTAATAGTATTTGAGTTCTACGGACTTTAGAATTTGTATTTCTTCCCTAGCCACCCCTTACTAGAGATCTCCACGAGGGTGTTGAACAGACATCTCAAACTAAATATCAAAACAGAATATGATTTTCACCTTTCACTCCCCACTGAGAATCCCCTGCCACTCCCTAAATCTACTCTCTGGATTACTTTCCCCATCTCAGTGAACAACATCCTTCACCAGTTGCCTGGGGTCAATTCCTAGAAATTATCTGTAATATCTCATTTTCCTTATACCTCCTCCTGCAATTCACCAATAAATCTTAGGGCACTACCTCTAAACTATATCTGGAATCCCTACCACTTCTTGTTTTTTCTGCTGTCAACCTCTGTTGCCTTGGAAAACTGAAAGAGCACATGACTCTTCTGACTTCGTCACCCCCAGTGTGTTGTGTTTATTATTCACACAGGACCCTCTGAAAGCCCAAATAAGAATACATCATTCCCCTGCGAAGCCCTTTGATAACTTCTGATAACCAAGAGAATAAACTCTTTCTTTTGGCCTACTAGGTCCTACACAGATAATCTGTGTTTCCTTTTGTAGCCTCCTTTCCTTCCAAACACCCCATTATCTACTGGGTCCCTTGTTCACTGCAACCTTGTTTCCTTCTCAGCCTTCTTGCAGTTGCTCTGGCTTGGAAGACTTACCATTGAGTTTCCCATTGCTGCCTTCTTCTCATCCATTTAGTGCCCACTGAAAATAATACCACATCAGGATGTCTCTCCCTGCCCAGTCTAGTTAATGTGCCCCCCAACCCTTGTGACCACCCTGCCTTGTTTTCTACAAAGCACTCCTCATAAGCAAAATCAGGTTTACTTGGTTTGATTCTAGGTGCAATGTCTCCAGCCACTAGACTCTCAGCACTAGAACAACACTCAAAACAAACTTGGAGCATACGACATATTTGCTGTCTAATGACTGGACAAGGAAAAGAATAAGAATAGGAAAGTCTCCTAAATACTCAATGAAAAAAAGGGACACCTTTTTCAGAATGGTTGGCAACAGTTTTGAAGTCAGGCTTATATTCAAATTCTTGCTGGAACTTTTGTTTTTTTGACCTTAGTAAGTATTAACCTTTCTAAGTCTCAGTTTCATCATCCATCACATGGAGATACACCTCAGCTTTTCTTTGGGGACTGAATGATAGTATGTGTATAAAGCTTTCAGCACAGTGCTTGGCACATATCAATCAATAAATACACAATAATCAAATTCTAGTTTTATTCTGTCACCATTATCATCACAGTCATCACTAGCACTGTGCCTAAAATCCCTGGGAAGAATATAGTGTTCTTCCTTGGACGTTTCAACCTCTGGTAGAAAGAAAATAGTGGCTCTAAGCACTGAGGATGGCAAAGTCATAGTTATGGCTTAGGCCGGTGATTATTAAAGGAAAAGATAATGCTATTAGTATCTAAAGGTCTTAGACAAACAGCATCAACCTCTCCTGGTCACTGTTTAGAAAAGCAAACTCCTGAGGCTGCCCCGACCTACTGAATTAGAAACTCCAAGGGTACTATCCATCAGTCTGTGTTTGAATGGACTCTGTGGGTAAGTCTAATGTATGTTCCAGTTTGAGAAGAGCCAGTCTGGTCTATAACAGGCAGGTCTGAACACCAAACCAGAATAATGGCACAGGAGAGCTGGCAGCCCAGAGCCCATCCTGGCCTATATGTTGCAGGGTATGCGCAAGTGCAGCACAAGGAAGGGCCTGCCACAAAGCACCCAGAGAGTCCTGCATCCTGTGTGGTACAGATTCAGGTCTAGTGCCCAGGCCATCAGGACAGAGACCACACGAAGGAGTAGACCCCTGCAAAGGGACCCAGTGGGCGCCAGCTTCAGACTCTGCATCATCAGCAGTTCCAAGAGGGGAAAAAAACTGGCAGACTGGAAAGGAGATATGTGGTGGAAACTGGACAAATGTGGGATTATCAACTCATAGAATGGAACTCATAGGTATGAAGAAATAAGACAATAGTGTCAATAGCTGCCTCAGGGACAAAGAAAGATTTCCGGCCCCCAAGAATCCCACTGGGACAAAATTATCTTAGGAAAGACAAGAATTTCACCAATTACTCTAGTTGATACTGAAAGAGCAAGTTATTTACCGAAGGAAACAGCTTACAAATGTTGCCCCAAGTGCCCTATATTTTCTAGCTCAAGTATCTGGAACTTTCTTTCCACACCTCCTTCACTCTTTTCACTCTTTCCTATCGTCCCCAACCTCCTCTTCTGATATGAAGTTGAACAACCAGCAAAGAAAGTACATGGCTGGTGTCAAATGATGCCATCTGTTGTTGCTAAGCAATCGTCTCGAAGCCTCCTTCCCTTGAGGGGGTCTCAGGTGGTCCTTTAATAGTATGACAGTAGAAATCAGCTGTGCTTCTAAACCTGACCTGACAGTTCTTCCTCTGTGATCAGAGTAAGGCTTTTACCTCCAAACCAATGGAAACAATTTGATGTTCTCTGCTACTATATTTTCAGCTGTATTCTATGATGGAAAATGGAACACCAAGTTTTTTATTGTTTGTTTGTTTTTCAGACACTCTCACTCTGTTGTCCCAGGTAGAGTGCCATGGTGTCATCACAACTCACAGCAACATCAAATTCTTGGGCTCAAGCAATCCTCTTACCTCAACCTCCCCAGTAGCTGGGAGTACAGGAGCCCACCACAATGCTTGGCTAGTTTTCTTATTTTTAGTAGAGATAGGGTCTTACTCTTGCTCAGGCTGGTCTTGAACTCCTGAGCTCAAGGGATCCACCTGCCTTGACCTCCCAGAGTGCTAGGATCACAAGTGTGAGCCACCTCACCTGGCTAAAAATGTTATTTTTTAAGGAACAATGTGGAACCTTAGAATAACCCTGAAACCACAATGATGTTTTCCTATAAGTTCAATGGGAGGAAATTTACTCTCAGGTTGCTTTTTGAGATACATGCTGTATCCTAACAGTCTCATGGCCTGTTACAATGGTCCAGAATAAGACTGCAGGTAGCCTAAATAAACATACCTTTGTTCGACTACATATACGAACTCTGATGATTAAGTTTGTGAACTAATCCCAGTAAAAGTGCTACATACCTTATTGCTAAGTATTACTATGGTCACCTTTGAAGTACTACCTTTGGGAAACTATGCATTGATGCCATTGCCTACCCTTCAACTATTATTCTGAAATGACCATCAAAGCTGACATCATGCGGGTCTGACAATTAAGTTTGCAAACCTGCCATCTTGCACTTACATTGGAAGCACTGTGCAAATATCTCAATAAGATTTCACAGCGTTGGTATATCAGTGTCTCATAGCTGTGCTAATTTCAATGTATGGCAGTGTCTCGCTGAGTGGCATTCAATATTATTATTGCATGGTTTTGTGTGCCACACAATGACAGCTCTGATGGTCATTACAGAAAAAGAATTTCAAAATTGCTTCAAAGTTGGACTAGGCACAGGCATTGGTGCATAGTTTCCAAAGGGAGAACTGTGAAAGGGACCATAGTGATATTCAGCAATGAGGTATGTAGCACTTTTTCTAGGATGAGTTGGTAACCTGAATTGTTAGACCTCATGTGTGTTTGTTGGTAATTCTCTGATGCTCCCACTCTCACACTAGACTATTCCAAAAAATTGACAAAATCTTGCCTATCTTTGAATATTTTATTCTAGTTCCTGGAAAATAGTAATTGCTCAATTTGAACTTAATTGAGCTTGCAGGTAATTCTAAGGTAAACTAGTAGGTACACATTGTTTTAAAATAAGTTCCCAAAGTAACATATTGTCTGGGGGCAAATTATTTGGCTTTTTATCCATTTTCACTTCCTAACTTTTTCTCAAATTTTCACCTCTTTAGAAGAAATTATGCAAGGTATTTTATAATTAATTAATTTTCTAATTATAGATTTTACTTTTAAATTAATTTTACAAAAATAGCACTTTACACATGTTCTTAAATATAAGGCAACCTATATAATCTTTATACTGTTTAACTTTGGTACAATATCAGTAAAATCATAGCAAGGAGCTAAATTTTCACATTTATTATGTTTTATTATAATTAAATGCCTATGACCAAAATAATATGGTGTACTATTTTGCATTATGAATTATCTCAAAAATTAGTGCATTAAAACAACAAACATTATTATCTCACACATTTCCTGAGAGAATAGACTATGGAAGTTCAATGAGTCATTTTAGTGCAGAGTTTCACATGGAGTTATAATTCAAGATGTTGGCAACTCTGCAGTCATCTGAAGGCTTGACTGGGGTGGTAGGATCTGCATCCCCAGAACACTTACCTACGGTGACTGCAGTCCTCAGTTCTTTGCTATTAACAGAAGGCCCATGTTTCTTACCATGTGGGCCTTTCCATATAGCTCCTTGAATGTCTTCTTGGCTGCTAACTTATCCCTAACCCCTAAGTGAATGCTATAAAAGAAAACATAGAAAAAGTGAAGGGAAAAAAAGCCCACAGTGTCTTTTATGATTTGAGAACCACACTGCCATTTTTGCCATGCTTTATTCATTAAATGTAAGGCACTAAGCACAGTCCAGACACAAGGGAGAGTAATTAGGCTTCACCTATTGAAAGGAGGAATGTCCAAGAATTTGTGGCCATATTTTAAATCTTCCAAGTGGGGCCTGGGTCCTCACAACCATTGCAAGGATCTGCAGTGAAGGCAGTCATCATGAGAAAAGACTTGGACTCAGTTCTATCTCAGGTGAAGTAACAAATGGGAGACTGTGAGAAGCACACACTATTGCTCGTAGCATCTAACAAATACAGCCCTATTCCATTCCCCCCAAAAGTCTCTTTATTCAGTCAGAAACCATATATCATGTTGACAACATAAAACATAAAGTTAATTTTAGTAATTCAAAGCTGGGTGCCCCAAGCAATCATTAACAATCAAAAACAAAAATGGAAACAAAAGAGGGAAAATCATGCAAGCACATCATGTGATTACTACACACACTTTACAAATTAGGGGGTAAACTTTAACTTTCCTAACTCACATCAGTGATTTCCATCTATACCTGGGCAGGATTCAGGTTATAGTAATCTTTAGTTGCTAAGCATTCCATTCTCAGCCTCAAATTATCAATAGGGCATCTGAAACACCTGGAGGGGCAGGGTCCTGATCAAAAAGAAGCTCCAGAATGTTAGCCCTGAGCCACTGGGTGCCAGAAATCCTGTGTGTGGTCTTTGAGGGTCCTGGACTCTGGTCAACAGGCCCTCCAGAAATGCCTGTCCTATAAACCACACTACAAACCTAACTCACACATTTCCATAATTGGTTTACAACTTTAACTGAACTAACACATTTTTCTGTAAGAAAAATTCTAACAAACAAGTAGTTTTTCCATGATAATTATTTTCTCAAGATCACAATTCAACAAATGACAGAATAACTAAAGTACACGTCCCGAAATAAGATAGAACACTCTGTTTTTCTTGGTAATTAGACTTAGCCAGACACTTCACTCTATTATAAGGTTCAGAATAACCTAGATTTAACTTAAATTCATGGTAATTGGTGTATAAACAAGTGAAACAGCAAGTGCAATGTTCCTGATGTAGATGCTAACTTGGTGTGTAAGTGATAGAAAGAGTGAGTAGCTGAAGCAGTGAGCTGTGAGAAAGAGCAGGGAGAGGTAGAAATGGGATCAGAAAGAACAAATCATTATGAGCGGGTCAGATGATACAGCTCTTATAAGCTAAGTAGGGAATTTAAGTTTTGTGTTGTACATGAAGGACCCTGAAGTTTTGGGGACAGAGGTATGGCCTAATCTGATTTATTTTTGAAAAACCATTCTTGGTGCTGTGTGGAAAATTGAATATAATAGGCTAAGAGGGGAACAGGGAGTCAGGTCAGAAGATGATTTTAGAAGAGGCTTGGACTAGAGTGTAGTTGTGTACCTACTACTTTACTGTGTAAGTGGGTTAAATCTGACATTTTGAAAGTGGAGCCAGTTGGATTTGTTGATGGGTAGGATGTGAATTATAAGAGAAAGGACATTTTTGACTATACAGACTGACCTATCAGGATGCCATTTCCTGATACAAGGAAAATTCTAAGAAGATCATGTTTAGAGAAGAAAGGCAATGGTCAAATTTGAGATGTATAACATAAATACTATCAGTTGAGATAGGTTAGATTAAGATGAAGAATCAACAATCCCAAAGTATCATTGACTTCATAAAGCAGACTTATGACCTACTCTTGCTTCACATCCAGGAAGGCTTGACAGCAGACTCTATCTGCTTCATTCATTCAGTGAGCCTATCTGATGGAGGCTTTCCCTGGCCACATGCTTCTCTCTGAGACAGCAAGGGCAGGAGAGTGGAGAGGGCTATGATACTGTGATTCTTTAAGGCTTCCAATGTAAATGACATAAACATTTCTGCCCACATTTTATTGGTAACTACATGGAGAGAAGAGGGGTTCAGAAAAGGCAATTCCATTATGTAGCAAAGATAGGAGAGTATTTGTGAGCAAATATAACAATTTCCACAAGATCTAAGTGAAAATGTTGAGTAGACTGATGGATACTAGAATCTGTAATAAAGTATAGAGGTTGAGCTAGAAATATATATTCATGATAGGTCAGCATATAAAATATATTTAAAGTTATGAGACTAGGTGACATCACTAACAATCCAGTGAGGCAGTTGGGTGAGAAGTAAGGTGGGAAGAGAACCAAGAAATACTGAGTCTTTGGTTAATAATTCAGTTTGTTTTCTAGACCCAAAAAAAGGCAGAAATTTTTGTTTGGTCATGTCTATTTTCTCTGTGAAATAAATTGATATAGTTATCAGCTGAGAATTAGAATGAGAATGTGGTAAAGGTAGGAGAGAGGAGAAAAGACAAGCATTGTTGGTTTATAAGAACAGGCAAGTGACTACCATGGAAAAAATGGAGGGGAATTTTTAGGTTACACTGTCCCATACTATGTCCCAGAAGTTAGTCATCATGGATTTTAAAATATGTCATCAAAGTTTTGTGATTTTTCCCCACACCATGGTCATCTCTTTATAATCGAATTCCCAGTTGAATAAAGGCTATATAGTTGCGTGGGTTGTTTGTCAGTGTACAGTAAGAAGGAGGGGAGAAGTTGAAAGAACATATGGGATATGATGGTAGTGACTGTCTATGAAACTCAAACTGGGTAAACAGGGAAGTAAAAATTAGAGAGGGAGGAGAGACAATGACAAGTACAGTAAGAGCAATAGCTTCTGGAAAGATTCTGGGGACTTTCAGAAAACTTTGAATGTGGGACACTAAGGACAGCTAAAGGGATGAGAAGTGGGTATAAAAGATTGGTCTGTTCTAATCATGGTAGTGGGTGTATCAGAATGGAGGACAAAATCTTTGGAGGAAAGCATCAAGGATCTAGGAGTGAGTGTTCTAGAGGAATTACTAGTATGGAATCAAAATCCAATATCAAATTTTAGTACTAAAAATGCCAGTGTTTGGACAGAGGGATAATTGGCAAGAACACGCAAAGTTCAGTGGGTGTCAATCATAGAGAGAGTAGAGCCTGGCTGGTGGTAGATATGTTTTCTTTTAAAGAAGAATAGAAACATATGGTAGGAACAAATGTAGGAGAAAGACATTTTTGTCCTAACATTTATTCTAATGAGAAACCTGTGGGACCTCTAAATGTCCCTATTTAGGCACCAAATATCGAAATGTCTCATAGGCAGTTGGACAAAGCAGGACTGATGTCCAGAAGAGGGAGTTATAAGAGACACATGTTTGGGGTTCATAGCATAGAAATACCTGTTGTATTTATGAGGATGAATGAGGTCACCATTGGAAAATACCAAACTGGAGGAAGGAAAAACGGAGGCAAGAATGCTGAAAGACAAGAACGTTTAAATTGTATGCAAAGAAGAGGAGGAAAAAAAAAAAAAAAACAAGCAAAGATAGTAGAAGTATGGGAAGGGAATAAAAATGAACATTTGGCTCTTTAGTAGATGATACAAATCTAAAAGGCCAAGGTGGGGCAGTGCCTGTGGCTCAAAGGAGTAAGGCACCAACCCCATAAGCCAGAGGTGACAGGTTCAAACCCAGCCCCTGAAAAAAAAAGGGCCAAGGTGAATTTCAGAGAATAAGGAAGCCTAAAAAAATAGAAAGTGAAAAGAAACTTAAGTACTTAGGAATAACTGAAAAACAAATAGATGGATACTTTGAAAGAGTCTTACTAGCTTTCTTTTTTTTCTTGACCTTCCCTTTGCTAAAGGGAAGCTAAATAATCAGACTCTATTAGGCATGTAATAAGGCTGGCCTTGCCGCATCATTTTAGCCATGGCTTGTTCTACTTAATCACTGTGTAGATTTCCGTGCAGCTGTCTATAAATGCTGTGCTGAATTTTATTGGTCCGTATCACTTTAGCAAATGGTGATGCCACCCATCTGTAGCAGGGGACAGCACTTTTATGTGCGTTACCTTGAGAATCTGCACAAAGCGCTCTGAAATTTCAGCATGAGTGTAAGTTAGAGTATACTAAGAATCTATTTCCGGCTATATTTCTTCTTTTGCAAAGAAAAGTTTTCATTTATGAATGAAAACCTGATAGACATTAGCTTCAGGTTGCTGTGTGTATTGATGTTTAAACATGGAAGTACAATGTTCTAATATAAAAAAAAGGTATTTGAGTGTTGGTAGAGATTAAGAGGCTAAAATCAGCTTGTCCCAGGTCTGTAAGCCTCATCTTTCTCTGGGTTCATATTTTTACCTTAAACTTTGACCTATTTCAAATTTAATGAATCTATCCTCTTGTAACTCCTATTAAGAGATACTTACAGGATATGTGACACAGGGTGGCCATAAAGTTTGTTTTAAATTGCACACTATTTTAAACTGCACACAAACTTTATGACAACGCTGTATAAACAAATATGGTTTTAATTTATAGCCAACCCTAAAATAATCAGGAGAAGTCCTGTGAATTCTCCAGCATGTCCCCAGACAACCACATTAGTTCAAGTTATAATAGGCCAACTAAATTTATTCTTAAACAAGAAAATATGGCCTTCTTTTGTATTTACTTGGATCAATTTGAAGAATAACCTCCTATGTGCCACAAGAATGAAAAAAAAAAGCGTCCAATGTATTCAATACTAATATAAAACTAGCAGATGAACAACTAGAGAGAAAAACACCCACATGAGAGAAAAATCACAATTAAATTCAAGATGGGCAGGGGTAGGGGAGAGAGGGGTCAGCTCTCACCTAATACCTAATGGATACAATGTAGGGGTATATGGCACATCTCCTGGGCAAAGGTGTTAACTACAACTTGAACTTTACCTAACAAAGCAAACAATGTTACCTAATCACCTGTGCCCTTATATTAATCTGGAAAAAAGAAACATTAAAAAAATGACCTTCAAAATTGTCATGTCTTTACCATCTAAACAATTGATGATTAATTCTCTTCCCCTCAAAGAAGTATACTGTAAGATAACATCCTTAATGAAAAACTAATAGCAAACTTTAAAGTGTTAATATGAGTCAACACATGCACATGTAAAAACAATTTCAGTCCATGGCAATTAATAGCAATTATAACAAATAACTATAATATTTCTTAAAGGAATACAGTCTATGAAAAGTACTTCTATTTTATAATCCTGAAAAACAATGTTTTTAAGTACCTAGAAAAAAAAAGTTCTCATTTTCATTGACATGAGTAACCAGACAAAATTTCTTTCTTTTTAATCACTGTTTTGTTTACTCAAGAGAATTATTTGACCCTGAACTTTGCCTGGTTTTGGAGTTATATTCTCAACATGTAAGCATTTTCCTTACAATTGAACTGATTTTTCAAGAGTAAATTTCTTGGAGTCTGCAGATTTTCAACTGCACAGTCATAAGACACTCAATTCAGATTCTCTTTTTACTGAATTTTGATGAAAAACAAAACGTTTTTATGTGGAGACTTTAAGCTGGCTCTACAATACAGTTTTACTAAAAATTGTCTGTATTTTAGAGAACAATATTATTCTTGATTAACATATACAGCTGTCTGATTAGGCTGG
Source organism: Otolemur garnettii (assembly GCF_000181295.1). Classification (NCBI taxonomy): domain Eukaryota; kingdom Metazoa; phylum Chordata; class Mammalia; order Primates; family Galagidae; genus Otolemur; species Otolemur garnettii. The sequence goes on from NW_003852431.1 coordinate 10,041,865, forward strand.
TTTCTTAAAGTCGGGCTTCTCTATGGTAAGACACAATAAAAGAGACATTTTCAAATGTATTGCACACTTAAGGTGGGTAGAAAAAGGATATACAAGAGGCAGGAAACCCTCAAATTTGGATCAATATAATGACACAAAAGTGATTTCACTTGCATTTCTTTAGTAGTTCCAGGAATGCTCTGCTATTTATAGGGTGGAGCTATAATTACTGTCCATTAGCTCGGAGATCCTTACCTTGACCTATCACCAATTTAATGGGGCTTGCTTGATCATATCCCCCATTCATCATCACTAATCTTTGAACTTCAAGTAGGTGACAGAACTTTGCGGTAGCATTTCTCCCTTTAGGACGTGTGTGTCTGCTTTTATGTTTATCATCCTGACCATACTCAGATCCCTTGACATAGCTCCATAAATGCTTCTATAATACAATATGTGCTGATACAAACACCAATTGAATGTATATGAAAGACACAGGCATGCATACCCGTCAGGTACATTCACAGGCATTCACAATGATACATACAGATACATTTCCAGGAGGATGTCAACATACAGAATTTCAGACTCAGTTGTAGCCGAGGCCTTTAGACAGTAGCCACCAACAACCTTCTTAAGCTATACTCCCTTAATAATATATTCAAAAGTGTTTATAAAAAAATCTTAATTTTCTGATCATGGCCCCTTACAACTACATTAAGGCTATTAAAGAACTAAAGGAGTGTACCCCAGAAGTGCATTAATGTACATAGTTACCATTCAATAAAAAAAAAAAAAAAAAAAAAAAAGAACTAAAGGAGTACAAGGAGGTGGAAATTAAGGAAAGTTTTATTTTGGAGAGTATGTGAGGGTTTTGTATTCCCAGCCCACCTCTACTGGGAAGGATGAGCAGGGCTTTCCTCTCATCTTACACATTGTGAGGGGATCTTCAAGAAAACCAGTTGGAGAATGATACACGCACTGCCTGAACTTTGAGGATGCACTAGATAGATGTCTGACGCACGGTGAGATGCTGGCCGATGAGACGTGGCACCAGAGCAGAGGAGTGTACGTGTGAAACAATTGCAGCTCCACTCAGGACAGGTCTGTGGACCTATAGGAAGGATGTTAGCTCAAGATTATTTTAAATATTGTCCAGGGGAACATCCTGTACAGGTTAAAGAGATATCAGCAAAAATTGGCTTGATATGAAGAAAGTGGGTCTTACATTATCAGCCAAAGGAACAGAGCCGTCCATATCAAGAGCCCAGAAGTAGGAAAAGCTTACAAGAAAAATCTCAAGCAGCCACTGAGAAGGACAAAGTTCAGTTCAAACATCAATAATGAAAAAGCGACATCCAATGGAATGTATGAGTTTCAGTCAAATGAAATCTGCACTTGCCAGGCTCCAATCAGGTAGAGTTAGAGGTATCCAGAGCTGAGCAAGTAGGGTCAGAACATAAACAGGGACTCTGAGGGAAATTGCCCATCTCCTATTTCTCACTTGCAGGAATTCAATCCAAAAGAAGCCCTAGCTCAGGACAGGGAGAAATTTGAATTTGCAATGAAGTTCAGAGTTCAATTATCACACAGAACTAAATATGTTAATTACTAAATTAAGACATTTTGTACCTTTTTTTTTAGGCAACTGAAGTGAGAAGCAGCTCTGTTTTTCCAAGAGATCCCCCAAATCATGGAACCATGCCAAAATTTTAGAAAGAGAAAGGAAAGAAACAATTCACTAGGGTGGATTTTAATTGGTAATAGGGAAGAAATTATATTCTGGTTGAGTCCTATAGTCTTGATTGTTCAGTGAAAACTTTGCACATATGACTGCTGCTCAGTTTAGGGGGAAATGCATTCCCATGTAGGAGCAGAACTTCGGAAATTGGCTACAATTATTTCTGCCCCAAGAAATTTGACACCATGAAGTAGAATCTAGCCACAATTCTTTACAAACAAACCACTCTTGTGTTTGTAGGTGCCTATGTATAAGCTTCTTGAGCATTATCATCATCCACAGAAGTATGTGTGTTTATTAATAAATCAAATAATATAATCTCTTTAAAAATAATTTAATCATCTTTCATCTTTTCTCCTTCATGAGAGGGATCCACTTCCAACTCTCTTTAGAAGTGCTCTAAACTTTTCCTTTGTTCTTGCTAAATAAAATCTCCCTTTTTTAACTAGAAAAAATTTAAATAATAATAATAATTTAAAAAGTAAGTTTCTTAGAGCAACATAACATTTTCTTTCTTTTTTTTTTTTAGAGACAGAATCTCACTTTATCACCCTTGGTAGAGTGCAGTGGCATCATAGCTCACAGCAAACTCCAACTCCTGGGCTTAGGTGCTTCTCTTGCCTCAGCCTCCTGAGTACCTGGGACTACAGGCATCTCCCACAATGCCCAACTATTTTTTTGTTGCAGTTTGGCAGAGGCTGGGTTCAAACCCACCACCCTCAGTATACAGGGCTGGCACCCTACCCACTGAGCCACAGGTGCCACCTTGGAAAATAACATTTTCTAACCAATGCCTTATTCCTCTTGATCGTCAATAAGTGATGGCTTTAGTTTAGACAATTATAAGGTGCTCAGTAGAGGGAGTATTTTACAGGAAAAATATTCAGGCTGAAATATTGTAATTACATAACCACTTTCCTAACCTCTGGGCACAAATTTCCTTATCACTGCTTATCATTCCATAGTCCTTTTCTCATTCACACATTATCACTTAATGAAGTAAACTTAGAACCCAAAAGATTTGAGATTAGCAAATTGGCAATTAAAATTAAAAAATTAAATTAAAAATATGATTTTATGACACAAATATTATTTTCTTTTAAAATGACCATAAATATAAATATGTGTATATATATAATTATATATATATAATATAAATATATATATATATAAAATTGTGTTTGGAAAGTATTTCTCAAAGCGTTTTTTCCTAATGATGGATAACAGGTTAAACCTAATACATGAAACCATCAGAATTCTAGAAGAAAATGTTGGAAAAATTCATAGATACTGGCCTAGGTAAAGACTTTCTGAAGAAAACCCCAAAGGCAATCACAGAAACAACAAAAATTAACAAATGGGACCTGATCTGTTCAAAAATTTTCTATACATCCAAAAGAAATGATCAGTAGAGCAGACAACCTACAGAATGAGAGAAAATATTTGCACCCTATATGTCTGATAAAGGGCTGATAACTGGAATCTCCAAAGAACTCCAGCAAACCAGCAAGAAAAAAATCAAACAACCCCATAAAAAAGTGGGCAAAAGACATGAACATTTTCAAAAGAAAATGTACTAATGGCCAATAAACATATGAAAAGTGCTCACCATCTCTAATCATCAAGGAAATCCAAACCAAAACCACAGTGAGATATCACTTGACTCCAATGAGAATGCATTTATCAAAAAGTCTCAAAACAACAGATGCCAGCGTGGATGTAGAAAGAAATACTTACACATTACTGGTGGGACTGCAAACTAGTACAATCTCTATGGAAATTCAGATACCTCAAAGCACTAAAGTAGACCTACTATTTGATCCAGCAATCCCACTATTGGGGTATTTACACAAAGCAGTAGTTCTCAACCTTCTTAATGCCCCAGTGTATTTTGATTGTTAAAAAGGGTGTCACGACCCACAGGTTGAGAACCGCTGACCCAATGGAAAAACAGTCATTTTATCAAAAAGACACATGCACTCAAGTGTCTATTTCAGCACAATTCACAATAGCAAAGATGTGGAATCAGCCCAAGTGCCCATCAATACATGAGTGGATTGATAAAATGTGGTATATGTATTCTAAATAAAAGGTGAACGAATACCTTTTGCAACAACCTGGCTGAACTGAAGACCATTCTTCTAAGCGAGGTATCAGAAGAATAGAAATGAAACACCAACCGCTATTAAGTTGGAACTAATCAATCAACATCCATGTGCACGGATGGCAGTTAAACTGAATGGAAACCAAGTAGGTGAGAGCAGGAATGAGGGGATGGGGAAATTCACCCCTAACAGGTACAAAGCATTCCATCTTGATAATGGGCACACTTGTAACTTTGATTCAAACTACACAGAAGCAATTCCTGTAACCAAAACATCTGTATCCCTGTGATATTCTGAATTTTCTTTAAAACAAAGAGTTTACTTCTCTTAAGGTCTTAGCACTGAGAACTACATAACCTTCCAGGGAAAATAATTCTAGTATACTTTAAGACACGTTTCTCATGTTGTCTTTTAATTTAATCTTTCTATTATCTGCCCCCTTGTAACAATGCAATCCAAGCTTCCTCCTGTGTTTTTATATCACTTAAATTAACCTTATAAATTGCTTCATAAAATTTGTCATTTATACAAACTTTCTACAGCTCACCTCTATTTATCAAGGTCATCTACTTTCTACTTCCAAGTAATGTGTAAAACTAAGAATAAACAAAATTGACTTGGAATAAGTAGAAATATAGTTTAACCACAGAATTGCCAAGCTAAATGAACAGTTAAAATAACCTTGGAAAAGGAGATTATCATGCTCAAAGACTCACTCTAACTTCTTAGGAGTTCAGCTCCTGTTCAATGAGAAACTTCTTACACATCTGGAAGGTTTATTCTTCCCGAGTACTTTTTTTTTTTCAAGTGTCCCTAAATTACATTGAACATCTTTGAGTTTAAAAAATTATCATGGCTCCATTTTTTTCAATCTGTATGTCTAACTGTATTGTTATTCTTGGTTGTTAAAAATGATAAATGTTGGCTATGGAAAATATACATATGCTTTTGTTTATTTTATAAATTCAGATAATAGCACAATGCCTGGTCTAGAGTGTTGCATTTTCAATGAATGTTTTTAATTTAAAGAAGTCAAGGAAAATAGAAGTTTAATCACAGCCCTGACACAAAAAATAACCACTGTTCGTTTTCAAAAATTACCCTCTCAGAAGAATTCCATTTATTTATATGATATATACATTCTGTATCATATGTAAGAGTGAAATTCTATAAACTGCAAATGCATGTATACTATTTACAAAGTTTTGTTTAAATGGTATCGCATTACGCCTGTAAACCATTTTTCACTAAACAAGGTTTTGTTTCACTAAACAAGGCATCTCTTTTAAGATATTTTTATATCTTAAAAATATATTTTTTCCCTTTTCCTTGATTGTCATGTCAATATAAATCTACAACCTTTTCATGCCTTTTATATCTTAAAAATATATTTTATTTATAAGACAGGATTGGCCATAGGCAAAATTATAAAGTAGATAAAGTTCTATTTCACTTTTCAGCCTTTCTCTTTTCCCTTTTCCTTGATTGTCATGTCAATATAAATCTACAGTCATAAAAGGATCTAATATATGTACTGTTTTGTTGTCACATTATTAAAAATAAACTTATGTCAATATTCTTTATGTGATAAATAATAAAATGCCTCCTTCATGCCTTCATTTCTTTGGGTTTTCCATGCTTCTCACAACCCACCTTTAAAGTACATGCAATTTCCATTTCTTAGTTAGTATTTAGGGATGAGAATATCAATTTCTTTGAGCAGATGAACTTTATAAGCCAAATGCCATTTTTAAAATCAGATGCCCACACACTCACGGTCATTAAAAGTAAATAGATTGTGCATAGGTCATCTATATATTGGATTGAATTAAAATGATTATAGCTTGTGTGACCCTGGACACTAAGATTTTCAGGCTTCTTTAATCATAGCACAAAAAGTTCAAACTACCGCTGTCCACTTCTGTCAGGAAAGGTAGAAGGCCTCCCCCCTATAATCAGGATACTTGGTACACATATAATTACCGCACAACTATTACACTGCCTGGGCTGCATTTAGGCGCCTTTCTCCCTTCATCACAGCTTTGGATGGTAGAAATAGTGCCTCGGGTATCTTTGCTTCTCAGGACCTAGCACAACACCAGCCTCATGATACATACCAAAAATATTTTCAACAAGTGGATGAAATAAGTAGTTGTATAAGGCTGGTGGTCTCTGATGGAATGTTATTTTCTCTCATTATTTTAAATCTGAATTTCTGTAGAAAATATCCTACTATGTGGTGTCTTCCATTGAGAATAAAGGTGTACTCCTTTTGGCAAACAGACAACATTGCAAGCTAGATAGGATTTCTGCAGTAATGTGAGAAATAATATATATTCATAGAAAGAGGGGAGAAAAGTAATCCAGTAACAGAGTCAAATATTCTCTGATTAAAGTGAAAGCCAAAGTAGGTTTTAAGGTGACTTCAAGGGAAACATGAGCCCTGAAAGAGAGGAAATTGATCTTTTCTGTACTGGAGCTGAAAAATCAAAGGGAAGTACAAAAAGCAAGATGATTCAAGACCATAGCAATCCTAAAATAATCAAGATAGAAATTCTGCTACAGGAAAAAAAAAAAGAGAGAGCAGCATTGATTCTTCTGAACCTCAATTAGAGTCAGTAGGACTGACTCAGGTGAGATTATCTGTAGCATTTCTGCAGGAGAAATTTATCTCTAACTGAAACATTTTCACAAAAATGAGGAGTAGGAGATGAGTGCTCAGAAATGCAAAACAAAAAGTTTGAGCATTTGCACATGAGGAATTGCTTAGCCTCCGTCTCCCAAGGAAGGCAAAATGATTGCCTGCAGAGCATTCTCAGACCTCCACGGAGAGCTCCGGATTAATTGCAGATGCATGGAGGACCAGAGTCAAGGTCAGTTTCCTTAATGAAAGGAAATGACATCACACTGTAGTCTCTTAACCAGTTTCTTATTTTTTTGAGATTCACTGGGAAAAGTTTCCATCTTTTCCCCTTAAATTTACCATTAGCTATGCCAATCCATATAGCTCAACGGGCCCCAAACCAGGAAAAAAAAAAATGAGGTAAGCCCTAATGAAATGAAACTAGGAAAATCACTGTATATTTCAAATGACACCCACACTACGAAGAATGTACTTTTTCAAAATTCTCTGCCCTCTGCCAAGAAATGCACCATGGTGTGAATAATGCAAATGAATAATGCAAAAGCATAATGCGGTACACAATTGGCCTGTCAGTCACAGTTTTCCTCTTCAGAATGATAGACTTTGGAAATTACAAACAAGGCTGTTTAAAATCCAGACCAACAGGAGCATTTAATTGGAATGGAGGCCAACTGGATGTGAAGCCTGTGAGTAATGATGCTGTGTCTAGTCATTTGAAGAGAAACGATAATAGAGACCCATAATGAATGGGAGGTAACACACCTGACAAGTGATTGGTTTGGAGAATGTACATGACAGACAGCAGGAAGAGTTTTTAGTTCATCCCAGGACAACACATTTTGGAAATCCTATATGCTAACATTTCGAGTTAGCATTTTCAAGAGTTTGGAATGAAAAAAGTTGAAGAGATTTTTTTGATGATGAGCAAGACTTTTCCCGACCTGTCATCCCCTTCATTATAATTTGGTGGACCACTTCAGCAAGGTCATGCTCCTAACTTTCTGTTTTATAGTCAGGTGGGGAAAGAGCTTTGATAGCAGAACTTATTTTAATCATAGTGAGAGAGACCAAAAAAAAAAAAAAAAAAAAAAAAGCTCAAAAGCTTTGCAAGAAAAGATGGAGGTTAAGGCCTTCTCTGAACAAAAAGAAAAATCCCAAATCTATTTTCCACAATTAATTACTTCCCTACATGTTCTTTCAAACATACACTATATGCAATAAAGAACATTGCACATCTGCTCTTAAGAGAAATGACTTTAATTGCTAAGCTGCTAATGGGGCATTTTCTCCCGTAGAATTTCTACCCATCTGCACACTCTGATTACCACATCCTCATCAGATCTTGTCTGCTTCAACCTTTTTTGCTTAAATGATCATCATTAATCCCATCTCTGGTATCTCTAAATATGGGAAATGAGTCTGGAGTAATAATCATGTCTGATTGTGTTGCCATTTTTTCCTGAAAAAAAGAAGAGATAAAAGTTTCAAACTGCCCCACAACATATACACACCAAAAATAAACAAATAAACCAAAAAACCTTCCAAGCTGGGTAGACAAATCCTAGAACATGATGGGGGAGAAAGAAGTCTACTGATAACTTGAAATTACAAAGACAAACTTAGATACAGATATATGACAGAGGATTCTGGACTCCTATGAGGTGGCATTAAACTATTCCTGGAATATAAGGAACTTCTCTGTTACCTGTGTCAAAGAATTATGCAAATAACATACTCAGAGAATCTTCTTCCTTCTTTTAGAACAGAAATGAGTCCATGGAAAATCAACATCATTTCAAATGCAATATGTAATCTTATCTGTACTAGCCTTTAAGCATGATGAATGAGTTTGATTCACCCAGTGTTTATAAAAGTCACGAACAGGAGAAGCAATAAATAGGTAAATAAAAAGACTTCTATCCATGTCTTCTGGAAGTGGATATAGCTTTGTTTTTATGGCAACTGTTAAAAGTGAGAGTATTTTAGGGATATAAAAACACCATCCTGAGGCAAAAGAATCACCTAAGCCCAAGTGCTGGAAGTTGCTGCGAACTATGACACCACAGCACTCTACCAAGAGTGACAAAGTGAGACTCTGTCTCTAAAAACAAACAAACCATCATGTGAAATTTTCACCTACACTAATTTTCTCTGCTAAAAAAAAATAATACACTTAAAGGCAAAACTAATTCAAAACACGTCAGTTAGGATCACTTAGAATTTGGTAGAGAAAACAGAAGCTGTAAAAATTTGAGTGGGGAAACATTTTAATACAGAAATTAGAGTCCATACACTGTTAGAAGAGCCAGAGGAACGAAAGTCAGTGAAGACATTGCCTCCAACCTCAGCTGCCTGCAGCCCCAAAGCTGCTTTCCCAGCTCACTCAGAAGCTTATGTTAACTTCACTTCTGCCCTGCACCTGTCAGGCGCCTGACAACTGCAGATGGATAATAATGATTTACCCTTTCTACTACCTTCCAAATCTAGTAATTCTTCTCCTTGGCAGACTCTAAAAACCCAAAATCTTGGGAAAAGAAGTTCTGGTAAATGGAGGTAGAAATTTTTCCCCCTGCAGTCCAGGAGATGATATGGAGGTGTCCGGCATTCATTATTTGTTGCACAATTCTATAATGGATGAAGAAATGAGTGAACAAATTCTTTTCTTGGCAGTTTAAAGCATTTCCAAGATATATGGAAAGCACACTGTAAGTAGAATGAGTGGAAGAGAGCCTAATTATTTGGATGTTTAAGAGCTGTGAGCTAATGGAGCCTGAATAATTTTACTTCATGGAAGATACCAATTATGATGAGCTCAGACCGCTCATTTCTTAGTGTAGCTCCTCTTTTATTATCTAAATTGGCCACTCCATGTCTCATCAGACAGTCTCCCTTAAAGTTCTGTAGTAATACTCACTAGTTTTCTACTCAATACATTGAAGTCACATCCAGTTTTGCCTCCCCAAAATTGCTCTCCCTAGCCATCTGTATTGAAATTTTGAGTTCCCAATCTTTTCAGTCAGGTATTTATAGACAGCCTTTGGTGTGTATTCCTGGAGAGGGCTAATCCCATCCCAAGAAATGTGTCTTAGCAATTTAACTCTCAAAGAGCAACCTGATTCCCCTAACTTCTGTGATTATTTCTTTACATGCACAAATAACTTAAAGCAGCTCTCTGTTGGCGAAGCTCTTCAACATTCCTAATGTTTTCATTGGTTTCTCAAGTCAGCAACTATGCTCTTAAAACATAAGCAACTGATACATGTATGATGGAAGATTAAAAAAAAAAAAGGCTTTATCCTACTTTCTAAATTAAAGTTAATAAAATTTCTAGAACTGTGATTAAAGTGTCCTGCCACCATCAAACAGTGATAGTTCTGAAATATTACTAGCATTGATTAAATTTTTAGAGCAAGGAAATTTCTTTGTTTTAATACTATAATAATATTTCCATGGAAACCCCACTGTATATTTTACAGCTATATAAATTTCAGCTAACATAGTGCTTAGGATAAAATATGAATGTATCATAATAATTAATTTAAAATGGCCCTACTGGATGTTTCTTTTAAAGTAACATAACTACTAATTAGATAATCAAATGAAAATATTCCTGGCAGGGGCTTGGCATCCTGAGAACCGGCTGATACCGCTTGGCATGGAGCTTTTGGAGGTCATGATGTCACTCCACAGCACTGGTTTTCCTTTGCCTGGCTAAAAATCACAGTAGAATTCATGACCACTTGGCATGTCAGCCAGAATTGTGTTCATGGACTCCGTGCAACAGCCCGAAAGTCCCTGTAAGTGGCTCCTTTGTTCCTCTTTGCACTCAGCACGTGGCAGAAACTGAGATCCAGAGGGGATTTGGAAAACACAGAACTGGATATGCATGAAAAGTTTGGTGTTTATTACTAATTTTTAAAAAAACCCAGCTTTATTTTTATTAATATTCTTTAAAAAGGACCAGCAATTTTTCTAAGGATGAGAAGGGAAGGCATCTGGGAACGACTTGTTTTGAAAACTACAGCCAGTTATGTGCATTTATGACATATATAAATTTCTGCCTACATTTCCTTCTCACCATTTGGTTCAGCTCTTTTATTGAGAGTATCCTCTCCAGAAGGCTTCTGTTAAAGGCTCCTCACAGCCACAGATGCACAGACTGCTAGGAATTGAGATCTCTGAGAAAATAGGATTTAGACTAGGTGACTTTTTTATCTTTGCGTCAATACTTTTATTCTAAAATGTGGCAAGTAAGACATTTTACTATAAATTACATATATAGTTTCTTTCTATGAACAGCTTGGCAGCAGAAAACCATACATAATTTTTACTTATTTTTTTAAAATTTCAGATTAATATAAGGGTACATGTGGTTAGGAAGCTTAGGTGGATCCCAGAGTGAAGGAAGCCGGACAACTAGGGCCACTTCTGAAGAAAAAGATATATATATTGGAAAATAAGAGAGGCTGAACAAAGAAAAAAAATGGACAGAATGAGCTGAATGTCACAAAAGAAAGGACGTGAGAACAAGCCTATGTGTGAAAACACTTGCCTTATTTTCTTTTTTGGTCACAAGAAGGTTTTATTGACAACAGAAGCTTATTTAGATTTCTTGATTGAGTCAAATGCCTGTCAGTGATCCTAGAAATGGATTCTAGCTTTCTAGCATTTGGAAAAGTAAAACAATACCCACCTCATGTCTCTGATGGGAATTACCTCCTAATTATAAAATGCAGAATTCTTTTAAAAGAGAGTTAGAGTGTGTCTACACAACAGTAAACACAGTGATGTTTCTGCTGTGATCCATTAATGCTAGCAAAAAAATAACTCTACTGCCTAGGCTGGGCTGTTTCCTGATGTGTAGGGAGGCACTCAGTAACTTTGCATTCGATCAGAGGGGCTTTGCATGCTGGAATTTGGCCAGGCATTATATATGGCCATTTTCAAGAGCCTCTAATTTAGCCAGGTCATGCTCACAGGTGTCAAGCTGGATCCCACGTTTGTTCCTCTAGCAAGATTTCATAGTATGCTGCTTAATAAAAATCTCATTCTCATTAGCCATCGGCTACTGTTATCTAATAATAATCGTATTAATGTAAATGGTATCATTTATACCTTGAGTACATTTTGATGTATGTATAGAGCCAGAGAATTTTTGATTTTGAGCATAAATCGATGCCATCTAGATGTATGTATTCACACCCAGACCAAGATACGCACACACACATATATATTAAGTGGGCATTGCCATTGATTAACTACTTAAAATGCAATTAAATTTTATGCTCACTAATTACTTATATTGACTGATATCTCATTAGTGGTGCCAAGCACAGTCAGCGAGGCTGGGAGGTGCTCTTTGCTCTTTTTAAGAGGGAGAACAGAGAGTGGGCATCAAACGGCTGAACATCAAAAGCTTTCCCAGGTGGAAAAGCTGATCAGCATCTCCAGTCAGGCAGCTCTGCTGAACTTAGAGGGAAAGGGCTTTGCAGCAGAAAGATTCAAGTCTACTGGGGCTTGATTGGAACAGAGAATAGACTTTTATTCTTTCCAATGAATCCTCTTGTTGATGAGGCCAAAATGGTCATATTTTAAAAGGAACCTCACTGCTTTCCAATTCTCACAGGAGTTGTGCAGCTAAGGCTCACCCTGTTTTCAGTATTATTATGATTTGTGTTCCTATCATTAGAAACGGAAAGACCAGTCATCTTGGAAATGGAATTCATCCTCTGTCTTTTCCCAGCATGGTGCTCCTGAAGTTGAGAATAGGAAGTGTAAATAGGAAAAGTCCCAGTCCTTGATGAGCCATCAGGAATTTAAAGAGTGTCCAGCTTCCCAGTCAGGGATACCTAGTTACACTGTAATTAAGTCTAGACATTATTTTAAATTAGCCAGAAAATGTTTAAGGCTTTTGGAGTTATTATATCTAAATATAATCAAATAAAAAAATACACATTACACAATATAAATTGGGTTCCCTCCACAAAATTCTTATAATATGTGACTTTATGATATGTAATGTGAAAAGAACTCTCTTCAGGTAGAATTAAAAAGAGTCCTATTACCCAGGTGGATCCAGTCTGAACACTGAGACCTTATCTTGGTGCCCCAACTAGGCAAGTAAGCAAAGCTTTTAAAAATAGCACTCCAACTAGGACAGCCTGAGTGCACTTGGTTGGCATCATGTAAACTCCTATTGGGTTTCTATGGGGTCTCTTCCATTGTCTAAGACTGTCACCCTGACCTGCTCAGTCACAGCTCTGTAGGTCTGAGCCCTACCTTATTCCACTTCTCTCCCAGGCTTGAAGTCCTCTGTTCATCTCCTGATATGCAATTATGGTCCATTTCCAAGGCTTGGCCAGATTATTCTCAGCTCTGTGCTAAGAATGAGCTCTACTTGTTCACACTGATGCTTAATGATAAACTCTGTTTTACCAGTCATTTTCTATGGACAGACACCATTGGTTTAGTATTTTATCACACTGGCATTACTTTTCAACGCCATCATACTATTGCTATTCTGAGGACTCAGCAAATCCACAGAAGTCATCATGTGCCCTTAATTTAACTTTACTTACAAGCTTGACTGATAGAATTATTATGCTTTTGTACTAACAAATCATACCTGGCAGGATGAAAGTACATATTAATTAGACTAAAGCATAATATTGATTTAGATAATCTACTCTAAACAAGCCCTTATTTTGCCTTCTGTTCTTGTCAGCATCTCAATTGTTTTGCTAGTCTCACTCCTAGCACAACAGATTGCTTTGTACTCAGGCAAAAAAAGACTTTACAATGCATTTATTGCCATCTAAATATGCTTTTTGTGGTTTTAAAAATTGCATTCAAACTGTAAGAAAATAACAATTTCTCTCTAATTGGCTTCAGGTGCATCATTTATTTTAACTTGAACTTCCATGCAGTGAACACAGTAATTGGTTATTTGAAAAGAGTGTGAAGTTATCATCCTGGTGGTTTCTTTTATTTTTTTAATGCCCTTTTAGAGAATAGTTTAATTTGAATAATGCAGATATACTCAGTAGAAGTAGCATGAAGCCAAATTCCTGCATCTCAAGAAAATTACAGTCTAGAATGTTTACATGTGGGATAGGATCCTTGGGTTACCACCAGAATGAATATTTCATCCCCTCTCAAGCAGTGGAGTTTAGTTAAAGGATTTCTCTGTAATTACGCACCAACTTAATAGACTGATATTCCATATCTTGGCAAGTGTTTAACCTGACCTACATGTCTCTCCCCCCATGCAGACAGGAACTCAGGGCCTAGGTATATCATTTTCTTATCCAGTTCTTTTTTCTCCAGCAGAGCTGGACATCACCAAACTCACTCTTTCAGGCTTTGACCACATGTTCCAAGTACAGATGAGGATAACCACTTTCACTTTTGTGGGTAAATAATACCCTTTTCTTTCCTCCTTATTTTTGAAATGCAAGGAAAACATCAGTCCTTTTATTCCTGCTACATAGATAGTGCTGAGACTAAGTGACATTCTGTTTTATATGACAATTCTCCCAAATGTAAGCAGTATTGTAAAAATAATATTTGAACTTTTGGCAAATGTCATCAAATTACATTTATAAAACTTTGAAAAGTGACTTCTCATAGCAATATTAGGTTGAATACACTCTCTTACTAAAGACTTCTAGTACGCTAATTTGTGCTGAAAACCCCATATATGTGTGACGTGGGTGAGTTCACATTGCAAAGGAAACTGCTACCAATCATGTTTCCTGGACTTGCTTAGTTTGACATTAAGCAAAATTCACACAGAATTGATGTCAATTCATTTGGATGTGTTAATTCATTTGAATTGTTTACTTAACCAGTGGATCCCTTTAGCTTTCCAAACTTCAGTGAGATTCTCAAGGAGACCTTTGTTGTCTGTATGGATTTCAACATATGACATAGTGCATCATTAGACAAAAATGCATAACCTAGGTCTGCTTTGAAAGTAATGTAGGGCATATCATGATAAATAAGGCACATAAAAACCTTATAATCTAGATGAGAAATAAGGTACAAACCCCAGGAACTTTAGTATGAGATAATATAGGTCGTTTGAAAATATGCAATTTTACATATGCGATTTTACCACAGTATCATATGGAATAACAACGTAAATTCCTTAGCAAAGAATGCAAGATCCTTAATGATATTAGTTTTTTCTCCCTTTCTAGACTTATCTTCATCTGCTCTTTGCTTTACCCCATATCAAATCCCAAGAGAAGCAATTTTTAGATTCCCTTAATAATTCTGTTTCTCTCAAATAGAATGTGTGTGACATAATTTAATAAATGCTGTCTAAAAAAATGGCCTGTGTTTATAGAAGTGATCACGTCTAGATGTTGTGAGAAGTTAGGGGGTTAATGGAGACCATGGTATTTGGACGATAAAGGATAAGCAGGCTTTGATAAAAATAGGACTCAGGGTGCTGAAGGTATAGAGGCTATAAATTTCAGGTGCAAAAAGTAGGTGTTTGGTTTTCACAGTAGAAGAATGAAGGCCAGACTGGGCAGACAGACTAGAATTAGAAAAGATCATTTATTCTAAAATGTTACAAAGCATACTTGGTATAGCTGCAATGTAAGATTATTATTACTATTTAAGTGCAAAATTGTAATCTTACCCAGAGTTTGAAAGATTAGACTTTCTTGCATTCTAAAAGAAATGTATTCATAAAAAGTTCTATTCTATATAAGAAAATAGATTTTTTAATTAGAAAAGGTGGTCAGGGAATTGCAGTAGCAAGGCTATGCATTACTTTATTCGTCTGTATACGTTCCCTGGATGTTTCATGAACTCATCTGGCTTCTTCCCCACCAGCATAATTTGTAATTGTTTCAAGGGCAGAGCCTTTAAGTCTCCCATGATACCCAGCCCAATATAGCCACAGCGGAAGTGCTTAGGAACTATAGCAAACATCAGCTTTCAAGGAAGACATAAAATCTATGGCCACTAACAGAAAGTAGGATAAAGAAATGCCCAGCTTCTTGTTTTTTTAAATTGCATCTTCATGGCTTCTTCCCCCCAAATTCAGGAGAATTGCTTGTGACAAGAATGTTCTGGACAGAAGTATGACTAGACTAGGGGACTAACTTGATTTGGAGAAAGTTGATATTTCTGTGATTCCAAACTCCTAATATCCTCAGACAAAGTATCATCAACTGGAAATTGATTTTCAAAAGTTCTGGAAAAACAGCCAAGAATGCAAAATCTATTTTTGTCGTCCCACTACTACCTTTTCTGATTTTTTAAAAAACTTTCTCTAGCTTTCTATTAACTTTATGTGCTCATGTTCCTTCTGTTTATCTAACATGCTCCTATTTAGTCCATTCTTTTTTTCTATCCCAAATGGTTGATAGCTGTTTCTTACTCCAATAAAAAATAGTCTACCTTGGTTGAAGACATGGATACAAATTTGAGTAAAACTAATTCTTTTCAGAAGACTTTGTTTTATAAAAGACTGGCCTTTGGTGAATTCCTCTAGGGAACATAAGAGAACAGCAAGAACTCATTTTTGATTCCAGGTCTAGTTGCGCAGTGTTTTTGTTGTTGTTGTTGTTATTTTAGCTTTTTGAGCTTTGGCAAAATATTTCAACTATTATTAGAGGTCATATGTACATATGTTTGTTTGGGGGGCTTTATTTTCTAATTCTAGGGTTAAATTTCAAGAGCATTATTTTGATACCATCTTAAAATGGTAGAATCTCTCAGGACTCGAGAAAAATAAAACGTTTTTATAATTTCCAGGGTCATGGGTTTATCAAGCAAATGATTTTTGGTTGAACTATTTGACATGACTGCTACTCTTTACCTGGATTTTAATACTCTAGAATCATCCACTGAAATTACATGTTACTTAAGTTTCACTTTGCATTACTTGATATAACTTAGAATTATTTAATATAACAATGATTTGTTGTTAAGATTATGGCCTGTTTTGTTAACATTAATGAAACTTAAATATTGCTTATTAATACATTATTATAATTAGACTGAGTTTATTGAGGTACGATTGACATACAATATATTGTACATGTATAAAATCATCTAATTTGATAAGCTTTGGCACATGTGTACACTCATGAAATCTTAACTATAACCAAAATAATATCTACTACCTCTCCAAAGTATTTTTATGTCTTTTTGTAATTATTCCCATCCTTTTCTTCCCCTTGCCTTTTCTTCTTTGTGTCCAAGCAACCACTGACCTGCTGTCTACAAGGATACATTAGTTTGCATTTCTTATAATTACAGCCACATATGATTTTTGTCTGGCTTCTTAAAATCATCCTAATTATTTTAAGATTAATCCAGGTTGTTTTGTTATCTATGTCAATAATTCAACTTGTTTCATTGACAAATAGTTTTCATTACATGAAGCTATTATTTGTTTATCCTTTTACCTATGGATGCATATTTAGGCTCTTTCCAGTTAGAGCAGTGGTTCTCAACCTTCCTAATGCCATGACTCTTGAATACAGTTCCTGTGGGTCGCGACCCACAGGTTGAGAAACAATGAGTTAGAGGCTATTACAAATAAAGCTACCGTGTGTACAATTCTTGTAAAAACACATGCTTTCTCCTCTCTTGGGTAAATACCTGGAGCTGAACGACTGATTTACACACTAGCTATATGTTTAAATATTTTAGGAAACTACCAACTATTTTCTAAAATGGCTATACCATTTTTCATTCCCCTCTGAGGGTAAGGGTCTCTGTATGTCCCCACCTAACGGGTATAATGTAAGGGTATATGGCATACCTCCTGGTTGAAGGGATCAACTACAACTCAGACTTTTCCTAACAAACACAATCATATGTATCCTTATATTAACCTGGAATAAAAAAAGATTTGTGCTACTTATACGAAAGCCAATAATACCTATTTATACCATATTTTTCCATTTTGCAGTAGTAACTCACTTTGAGTATCATTTTCTGATGAAATCCTTTAGTTGTGCTTGAAACTGTTTATCTCTACACACTGAAATCTGCATATAATAATTGACAGAAATATAAATTTTAAAAGGATAGTTAATTATTTTCATGATTTTATGATGCTTTAAGTTAATAAAACTCAAAGAAGATAACTAAGTTTAAACCAAGTTCTCTCATTTTTCAAAAAACTTTTTTTTTTTTTTTTAAAAAGCAACTTCTAATTATCTCATATCCTCACCAACTTCCTAGGGTTAATCTTCCTAATTCTAGCCAAAGTAGTACGTGTGCAGTTGTGTCTCTAGTTGGTTTTAAATTGCATTTTACTAGTGACAGACAATGAACATCTATTCATGCAGAGTATAGTGTTGTTCAAATCTCTATAATTTTATTTATTGCTGATTTTGAGAATCATTTACATAGGATGGATGTTAAGTCTTTTATAAGAAATATAATCTGCATACATTTTTTTCACCCTATCTTTGACTTGTCTTTTTATAAAAACAAAAAATTTTCAATTTTGATAGAGAGTAATATTTTTGAGTGGATTGTGCTTTTGGCACTTTAATAATTTTTTGGCCTAATCTAAAATAAAGACGATTTTCTTCTAAGTTTTCTGTTTTTGGAGAAGAGTGTCACTATGTCACCCTCAGTAGATTGCTGTAGGGTCACAGCTCACAGCAACCTCAAACTCCTGGGCTTAAACAATTCTCTGGCCTCAGCCTCTCAAGTAACTGGGACTACAGGCACCTGCCATAACACCCGGCTATTTTTTATTACAATTGTTGTTGTTGTTTGGCAGGCCTGGGCCATATTCAAACACTCTAGCTCTGGTGTATGTGGCTGGCATGCTAGCCACCAAGCCACAGGTGCTGAGCCTTCTTCTACAGTTTTGTCTAGTTTTAGGTTTTATCTTCAGTTCTGAAAACCATATAATTCAAAGTATAGATTAAAGTTCATTCTTCTGCATTTCACCATCTAATGGTTCTATGATGGGCTGTCCTTTTTTACAGAGTGCTTTTACACCTTTGTTGAGAAGCAGTTGGCTCTATGTATTTAAAGCTATTTCTGGGCATGCTATTATATACCATTTAAGTGTGTCTGTGTGTGCATGTGTGCACGCCAATACCAAACTGTTTTATCATTGTAACTTTATATTAGTTCTTACAATTAAGCTGTATCAATTTTCATATTTTATTCTTTTTACCCAGTCATTTCAGTTATTCTAGGTCTTTCTTATTTTAGAATCAATTTGTCAATGTCTATTTTTTAAAGTCCTGCTGAGAATTTAATTGGGGTGGCACTGAATGTATAGATTAATTTGGGGAAAATTGACATTTTATTATTGACCTGTCACACTATGAATACAAATACATCTCCATTTATTTAGGTATTCTTTAATTTTTCCACATCTGAAAGTTCACACAATTTCTTTAGGGCTCTTTCTCAATCTCAATTCTGTTTCTGTTGAATAGATTATTAGATATTCAAGTTGTATAAAATGTAGGCACTTTAGCTGCCATCAGCTTAAGCCTTACATATTTCTAACATCATAAAACCAATAAAGACAATGAAGAAAAAAATTATATATTAGCCTTAAAACAGAATTCTGATTAGCCCTTTTAGAGTCATTTGTCTAGACTAGAACAATTGCTGTGCCGGGGAGCCAGGCTTCTTCCCCCAAGATAACTGCTCCCTCCCTCTACCCATATCCTCAGGACTCACTCTTGGCTCTGTTCCCATTCTACCCACAATCCTCTGCATCTAAATTGACCACTCTCAAGCTCATAATCCTCATTTCCTTTTAAGCATCTCTTCCTGAATGTCTTAACAGGCTAATCAAACTTAATAAGTCCAGAATTTGCATCTCATCTTCCCTTCCAAAACTGACTTCTCTATTCCCTTAAATTGGATCATGTCACTACCCGCCTTACAAACCTTCAAAATTTTTTCACTGTCATGAGAATAAAATACAAACTCTTTATTTTTGGCTTCAAGGCTGTATAATCTAGAGCCTGGGTATATCGCTAGCTGCATCATGTTCTATCTTCCTTAAGTCTTTCTACACTTTAAACAGCCTCAAATAAAATCTATTTCTGGACCAAATCATCTGACTTGCCTCCAAACCTTTGTCTTTGCTGTTTCCTTTGTCTCAATCCCTCCTCCACTGCCTCATCACAGGGCTGAGACCTGCTTATCACTGTTTTTAGCTCACATATCCCCTTACCCAATAGGTTTTTCATCATTGCCAACTAAAATAATATCCTCTTTATGTTCTTATCAGTCTGTTTATTTGTTAATTGTACTTGGCACTGTAATCATCTTCTGAGGTTATTTATTTACTTCATTACATGCTATTTCCTTTCTCTGGACTGAAAACTCCCAGTATCAGAGAATTTTTCTGTACAGTTCACTGCTATATCCCAACACTTAGCACAGTGTCTGTCCCATGAAAAGACTTGATAATATTTGTTGCATAACTGAATGTATGAATGGGTGAATGCCACCGCCATTCACTCAATAATTGTAGACTCCTATCTTTTCCCCTCCCCAGTATTTGATTTGTCACTAATTGTCTAAATCATAAGTTCTAATTCTTTAACATATTTTACTCATTTCCACTCTTCCCCTGCACTATTCCTACCTTAATTCAGGTTCTTTTCTCCAATGAGACTTAATCCAAGAATTTGCTAATTGATTTCTCTGATGCCATTTTCAACTCCTTGCAGTTCATCACTGCATGATACAAAATGGATTAAACTCTGTTCGACATAGATTCATTCAAGATATCTGAATCTTTCATTGGTCTTATCTAATTTTAGTACCATGATGCATGGTTTGCCATAATGAACAGGCCTCTGGCTATATACTGTCCTGCTGTGCCTTACCACCCACCTGGAACCCCCCACATAATTGGAATGTAACTATTTGAACACTAAAACCAAAATAAGTTTCTTAAGTCTCTTATCTCTTTTTCATGCAGTATTCTCCTTCCTGGATTGCCCATGTTACCTGTTTAATGTAGGGAAAACAACTATCCCATCATGAGCATTATACATATACACACCATCAGGCACTAAAACCTAATACTGTGAATGGCATAAACTCAGCTCTGGGGCTCAATAGTCTTATCCACAGTCCTCATTCAAGTTCCATAAACTCTCTGTACCTCAATTTTCTCTTCTATAAATATGAATAAAAAGAGCATCAGCTTCATGAGGTAATAGTAAGCATTCCCTATGTTATTTATTGTTATTAAATGTGACTCCTTCCTCCTGTGTATTCCCTTTACATCTTCTTGAACTCTCTATACCTTCTTTCACAGCACCCTCAAGATCCTGCCATGTTATTTGCTTAACCTGCAAGATAGTAAATGCTTCAAAGATAGGACTATATCTCATGAAGACTATATCTCATGAAGAAGACATGCTCAGTTAGCATTTGTTGAAGAGAAGACATATTAATTAGCAATGAAATTGCTACCCAAATCTAAGTGATCTGACAGAGAGAGAAGCCTTTCCCCTCTCCTCAAGGCACTGCCTAAACTTCTCACATATTCCAAATAATTCAACTCACCTTATCTGTCCAAAAATAAAGTCCAAACACTCTATCTTTTAGTAACAGAGTCAGCTCTCACTCTGCAAATTGTCTATGGGACTATTTAATCCATGGGATTCAAATGTATAAGGCTTCATACCCGTGCCTGTTTAATTAATAAACATGAGAAGTAAAACTACTGGAGAGAGAGGAGACACTCTTTCTGTCTCCTGTCTCCTTTCCACCTTGGTCCTAGGAATTGGGGACCTTGCACTTGTCCCTCATCACAGGGCATATTGGAGAAGCACCCTTGAGCCCTTTCTACCTCCCACTGCCTTCTCTTCACAGGAGGCATTGTACCTAAAACTCAGTAGTCACATTGGGTTACATTTAAACAGGGAACAGAATCACTATCTCAATGGCAGAGTCTGAGTTTAGCGCCTCTGTCTTTGACCTTCAGCAGCCAAGTACAACATGAAACTCACTACAGCAGTATCTACCAAAGACTCATCCTTGTTTTTGGTTCCTGTTCCATATAGATGGCAGGGAAAACTGAGGAAAACAATTCTCAACATTGCTTTATGCTAGAGTGTCAAGAAAGCTTCAAGAATTTCAAAATTCACCACTGCCACACCACACAGTAACTCAAAGTCTCTAGAGATGGAGCACAGTCTTCAGTAAGTTGTGAAGGCCCCCAGGTAATTATCATATGCAGGTAGATTTGAGAAATAATGCTCTGAGATAAATGAAGAGATCTGGTTCAAACCAGAAATACCATTCAAATATGGTATAATTTGTAGTTCAAAGTACAGAAGTGGTTAAACATTGGCCCAGCCATCTGCTGAGTCGGCTATAGGAAGAACACCTTTGGTTCCCTCCCCATCACCAGGCATAAAGACCAAACAAACCCTAATAAAACTAGCTCTGCCTACACTAGAACCAATGACTTCCTCTGCCCCACTTCTAACACAAAACAGGTGGAAAATGGAGAGGCAGCATCCAGTGCAGGAGAACACAAAACAGTATAGATTTTGCTCAAAAAAATAAAAATAGAGTTACCATGGAACTCTAGAAATCCCATTTCTAGGTATATATCCAAGAGATATGAAACAAGTATATTAAAGATATATCTGGGCTTCTGAGTCCACTGTGGAACTATTCACAATAGCTGAGATATACAAATAACCTAAATGTCTATCAACAATTAGTGGATAAGGAAAATGTTGTATATACATACAATGGAAGATTATTCAGCCTTAAGAAAGAAGGAAATGCTGCCACATGGTACAACAGAGAAAAACCTGGAAGGTATTATGTGAAATGCAATAAACTGGACACAGAAGTACAAAACTATATGATTTCACTTACGTGAGATATACTATGTAGTAGTCAAACTCACAGAAATAGAGAATAAAATGGTGGATGCAAGGAAAGAAGGGGTTTTGTTCAACTGGAATAAGGTTTCAGTTATATAAGATGAATACATTCTAGAGATCTGCTATACAACACCATACCTATAATTAACAACACTGCATTGTGCACTTAAAGATGTGTTAAGAATACAGATCTCGAATTAAGTGCCCTTACTGCAATAAAAAATATTAAAATTAAAAATATATATTTTTAAGTGTGTGTATACTGTCTGCTGTGTACCATGAAGTATGAACGAGGAGTGTATGAGATATATTTAACTAAGCTTTGTTTTGTTTCCTAAAATACCTAAATAAGATGCTGGCCTCTTACTAACAGAGTAAAGGACTGATTGTTGTATCATTTAACTAGGAAGGAACAATTTTGAGAGATAAATGAGGAACAGCTGGAGAAGACATGCTAGGGTATTTGCCTTCTCTTTAAGAAGCAGTTAAAACTATGGGGAGAGGCGGAGAGAAAATGCATAGAGAAAGAAGGATTATATTGGGAGAAACAAAGAATCACCGGAGGGACTTTCGTGCTCAGAGCAGTAGCTGAAATGTGCTAATGATTAATTTAACACCTGCCATTTTAATTAGCACCTAAGGATAAACTGAAATTGAGAGAGAGGGTTAGAAACAGTAAAAATGGCCAGAGAAACAGCCCAAGGTCAGAAGGGAAAATAAAGAAGCATTGTTTATATGGGTAGAAGGTGATTACAGTTTATTAAGGACAGGGAGCACAATTTGCACCTAAGAGTGGTTTGTGTTTGTTTATCGGTCTATCTTTATGGTGTAAAATTTAGAACTGAAGCTAATTTGTGTATGGTCTCAAGAAAAATTAATTGTACATAAATTATTTTAAAACTTTCCCTGGTAGTGTTGAAATTTTAAAGAATCAAAATAGCAAAGAAGGCATGAGGGTACATGGGCTGCCTGTTGCATGAGACCCAGTCTAGTTTTCCACAGTCCCACTTCTATGAATTTGAGCTATGATCTGACTTGGTTAGTAGTAGGTAAATACAAACTCTCATTACTGATGAGCCTACTGCCCAAATGAGGCAAAAATAAAATTTAAATAAACAAGTAATTATGCATTTGGTATGGGTAGAAGTGGGAAGGACATAATACCACAATTTAAAGTTACAGCATAAACCTTCCTCCAATACTGGTCTACTGGGGCTGTCTGATTGTTGATAATCTCCAGGGTCTGCTTGGGTAAAACTACTCTGAACTAGTACAAAGTTCTCTGGTTGTAAGCCTTTCCATGTGGAACTCTACCTGTCTTCCAACATGTATCTATCACCAGCCATGAACCAACCCATACTCAGGAAAGCTCATTGAAGAGATACTATGCTTCTCAGATAGGCTTAAGCTCATGAGAATTCAGACTGACTCTAGATGATGTGGGAAAAGTCTTGGCTGTCCAACACTTAGTGGGTGTGATATGCTTATTGATGATGCTTACAAGGAAAGAAGGACATCAGGAATTATCAGAGTGCCACATCGCTGTTGTAGTTTTTTTCATATATATTCCTAGGCAAATAAAGTTAATAGATTGATAGATGTTCTTTTCTGTCATGCAGTCATGTACATTTTTCTGGTAAATATCATCTTCTACCTTACATTATAAATAGCTAGTTGTCTCCACTTTTAGAATTAACCTTTGGAAGAGCAGGAGTTCTTTCCTATTGAACATGTTACCTCACCAATACGTTGCTAAAAGCAAGGTACATGATTAACTACGTTTACTGAGTCATTTCTCAACTGAGATGAGATACTGGGACACCACCTTTGAGAGGATCTTTGGAATTCCACGGATAGTTTTCAATTCTTGTGATACTTCACTTAGGAGAGTGTTCTCCAAATCCATCCAAGTTGTAACAAAAGATGGAAAATCTCCAACTTTTTTATGGCTAAATAGTATACTGAAAGAAAAATGGTCATTTTATCACAAGGACATTTGCACTTGAATGTTTATAGCAGCCCAATTTACAATAGCAAAAATGTAGAGATAACCCAAGTGCCCTTTAACACACAAATGGATAAATAAATATGGGTTCTTATACATTTGTTCCTCTGCCCAGAGGTATCAGCTCAGGGTTTCAATTACCTCTATAGGGAGAGGAAGTTTATGAGTGAAAGTATCAGGATTCTCTTCACAATGTCCACAGGTCTGATGAGGTTTTCAGTATTTATGGCTGATATGAAGGCTTTGTTTTTGTAAGCCTATCTTGTTGGCATTTGACATGTAATTATTCTGATGTCATTTAAAAACTTTCTCTCAAAGAAAAAAGCAAAGAATTTTATATGCACATCATGAAACATAACATAATCATTAAAAAGAATGAACTAGAGGTAAGTCAATTGGCTTAGAGTGATTTCCACAAATGGTGAGTGGAAAAGTACAACAGAGATATATAAGTTTATGATACTCGGTTTTGTGTGCAATGAACTAATACAAAACTCCCTGTATGCATATACTTGTACATATGTAGATTATGACCCCACGAGCCTGCAGAAAATATGAAACAATACATAGTAGATATAATTCACAAAAATTACTTTGAGTGGAGAGTTATAAGGACAGAAGGAAAGAGATTATACTTTAAAAAGCACATGCACAGTAATTATATTTTTGAATGGACATAAAACTTTGCATGTATATGAAAGTGCACTTGAAATACATTTATAAAGAAATTAGTTTGTTTTATTTAATTTTTAATGAGGTTAATTTTTCTTTTTGAAATTTCAGATTAATATGAAGGTATAGACGATTAGGTTACATTGTTAGCATTTGTTTGATAAACTGAAAGTTGTAGTTGAGCCCTTCACCCAGGAAGTGTGCCATATACCCTTACATGGTGCCCATTAAGTGAGAACTTAACAATTCCCCTCTCTCCTCCCTTGTCCCAGGCCCTGCTGCCCCCTTTCTTCCACTTGCATTTAATTCTGTTTTTCTCTTGTGTGAGCATGTAGTTTTTCATCTACTAGTTTCATATTAAGTACATTGGATACTTGCTTTTTCTGCTCATACACTAAATGAAATTGACATGTCTAGAGAGAATAGATACTAGATACTAAGGAGAATGTTCTTCAACTCCATCCAGGTTAATACCAAAGATGTAGAGTCTCTATCTTTTCTATGGGTGAATAGTATTCCATAGTATACATATACCACAGTTTATTAATCCATTCATGTGTGGATGAGCATTTGGGTTCTTTCCACATCTTAGTGATTGTGAATTGAGCTGTGACCAACATTCCAGTGCAAATGTTCTTAGGATAAAATGATTTTTTTCTTTTTTACTTCTAAGTAGATACTTAGAAATGGGATTGCAGGATCAAATAAGAGCTGTAATTTGAGTTCTTTGTGAATTCTCCACACTTCTTTCCAAAGAGGCTGTATTAATTTGAAGTCTGACCAACACCATAAAAGCATTCCCTTCTCTCCATACCCTTGCTAGTATCTGAAGCTTTGGGACTTTGATGTTGGCTATTCTTACTGGGGTCAGGTGATATCTCAGAGTGGTTTTGGTTTGCATTTCTCTGGTGATTAGGGAAGTTGAGCATTTTTTCATGTGTTTGTTGGCCATTCATCTGTCTTCTTTGGAGAAGGATCTGTTAATGTCTCTTGCCCACTGATAAATTTAAATCTTCGGTCTTTTTTGTTGAATAGTTTGAGTTCCCTATAAATTCTTATTATCAGCCTTTTGTCAGATTCTTAGCATGCAAATATCTTCTCCCATTGTGAAGTCTGTCTGTTTGCCTTAGTTCTTGTGCCCTTACCTGTGCAGAAGCTTTTTAACTTGATGATGCTCTATTGATTCATTTTTGGTGCTGCTTTAATTGCCAATCGGATCTTCATAAATCTTTCCCCAGGCCAATATCTTCAAGTGTTTTTACCACTTTCTTCTAGAGTTTTTATCATTTTGTGTCTTAAATTTAAATCTTTTATCCAGTATGAGTCAATTTTTGTAAGTGGTGTGAAATGCGGGCCCAGTTTCAGTCTTTTTTTTTTTT
>NW_003852431.1:10068624-10148145 GCF_000181295.1 Otolemur garnettii
CTTCTTAATGGCTGCATAGTATTCCATGGTGTACATATACCACAGTTTGTTGATCCATTCATGGATCGATGGGCACTTGGGCTTCTTCCATGACAGTTTCAGTCTTACATGTGGCTAACCAGTTCTCCCAGCACCCATTATTAAGTGGGGTTCTTTTCTCCAGTGTATGCTTTTGTTTAGTTTATCAAAGGTCAGATGGTGATGTGGAGCTGGTTTAACCTCTAGGTTCTCTATTCTAGAAATTAGTTTGTTTTAAATTGGGGGATAAAAGCATAAGTACCTTTAGTGAAAAATTATATTGAATTTCAAACAAGATTAAGAAGGAGCAAAACTATGGAATCTCTTTCAATTTATTATCCCATCAGAGTCTATTTCTGTTTCTTCTTGTACTCAAAGTATAATCTTTAAAAATTGAACTCTCTAGACATGTCAATTTCATTTAGTATATGAACTGTTCCTATGAATTTTCCTTTGTACTTTAGCTCTAATTAAAGAACACTGATTTTTATTCAAATATCACAGAATATCTTTTCAGAGGCACTGTCATCCTGATCTGACTACTTGAATCATTATTTACTTTCTTCTAACACCTGAAAAGCAGAACAGCTTTAGTAGTAGTCAACTTCCCTACCTGACTTCAGAGTTTCAAAGATTTCCTACAAAACTAAATGTTACCTTGATTTGTATTCTAAGCTAGGCTTCTGTGATAGTGCAGAGCCTTCATCAATATGTTTTTTCCAGCATTTATCAGCAAAGTAGTTAGAAGCATCAGGCTGCATTAATGAAGAATTCCCCTTGGTGTCTGCAGCCATTTCAAAGCCATGGAGAGATGACTGAAGCGGAATCAGGACGGCAGAAATGACAAGCAGCTTATGGATGAGTAAATGAGCATTGTGCTCTACAGCTCTGAGGAACACCTGTAATGTGCCTTTGCTCAGGTGCTAGAATATACTTTCGTAGGTCACTGCATATTCGGATCCTTCTTGTTCCTGAGGCTCAGCTCAAAGCTTTCTCTTGCATTGGGGATTTGATCCTTTGTTTCATATTTGAGATAACCCCATGTGTGTTTATAACACTTCCAGATAGAATAGCAAGCTCTCCCTATTACATCCCCAGCTAGAAGTAATATTTCCCTCTTTCTTCCTTTTTATGTCATGCAATAGTATGTATCACCTTCTACCTTACATAATAATTAAGTAGCTACCTGTCTCCAGGTTTAGAGTTCACCTCTGAAAGAGGAGGGGTTCTTTCCTATGCAACATGTTACCTCACCAACACATTGCTAACAGCCAGGTACATGATAAACAGGTTTACTGAGTCATTTCTCAGCTGAGATGAGATACTAAAACACCATCTTTGAGAAGATCTTGGGAATTTCACAGGAGTTGTACAATCTCTATCCAGAGATACTTCCATTTGAATGTTCTCTTCATCTTTGGTAAATTCTAGCCATGTGGAAACATGATTAGAAAGAGCCCACTTCTCCCTCTCATGAACCAGAAAGTTCTGTTCCTGTTAAGTCTTTCCCAACCTAGCAGCATAATCAATGCTATGGTTTTACAATCTGTTAGTATTCTAAAAATGAGAACAATGACCTTTGTGTTAATTAGTTGATACAGAGCCTGCTAGGACTAAAAGAATAAGATTTAATGGGACTTAATGATTATGTATTCCAATCATAACGGTGGAGGTGATAACTAATGTTAATGATGAAATCAAATAAACATGCATCTATACTAAGGTGCTCTTTAATCCTTCTCCATTTGCTGAGATGTTCTAAGGATTACCTAGCAATAGAGTAAACATACTAAAGACTGCCCCCCAAAGTCTAGAAACATAGAGAAAAATACTTCTTTGTATTTATTTAAATGAACAAATGGACCCAATGTTTTAAATTTAAAAGACCATCACCTGAAAAGTTATTTAAGCTTTGAAGAAAAATGTGCTTAGAATATTATTTGAGAAAGTAAGTAACACACTTTTAAAAATAAATCCTCAACTTTTTGTAGACCCTTTCTGGCAGCTAATGATAAGTATTTTGAAGAAAAAACAAGCAGTACAAGAATTAAGAATTACAAAGAGAGAGAGAGGTACTATTTTCGGTAATGTCTGGGAGACAAGGCAGACATAGATTTTCTATGGCATTCATAACCCCTCTAAATTGTGCCTGCACCAACACCAAGCTTACTGCCATCAGAGGCATCCTCTCTGTCCAGCACTGCCTACCTCATCAAGGATGATTCACTCTATAAGGGTTCTTGACCAAGGATCCTTTGAACTCATCTTCAGCCTATCTGGGATCCTCTAGAAATTGTCTGCAAGATTTTCCATAATAGTATGCAGACATTTTTCTCAGAAATTTTGAAAGGCTTAAGAAGTAGTAAACAAAATGACGAACTCTCCATTTTGCATAGTGTTTTATAGAAAAGGGAAATGACCAGGCAGCACACCCACCAAGGCTTCTGGAATAACATCCCTGGAAACATCCATGGAGATGAGAGGATGTAAATGTCTCCCATGGCCTATTGTACTATGGAGCAGCAGACAGGGGTGATTGGGCTCTGAGAAGAAATGCTGCACTTGAGTTGTTGGCTTTTAGCTGTGTGTTTAGGGAAGCACCAACCCTTCCTGTAGTATAATCAAGGTCTGGGGTCCAAGACTGGTGATCATAGTCAAGTGTTCCAGAAAATCCTTGGTTTCCAGCTGTATTCTGATACTGAACTCTTCGTTGGTTAGGAGAGGTGAGGGAAGCCTGATCCCTCCTCTACTGTAGTCCATGTGGTCTGGAATCTGGGGTCCTTGGCTTGCAGCTACAGCTATGACAGACCCTCTGACTTAAGTTACGCCTACTGAGATGGATTTGGAAAGTGTAAGCAAGGGTGTGTGATGAAGCAGGAAAATTCTGGTTCCTTATTTCTTCCTCTGACATTTGATACATAGCTGGGAATAAATGCTTTTGGATTAAAAATGGACAGTCTAAGAAGCCACTTGAATTATTTTCCACTTTGGATAAACTTGGTTTCACTCCTTTCTTTCAGCTTGATGTTGTGAGTATTCAAGTATTCTTGACCTTCAAAGAAGCCACACGCTGGGTGTCTTTCATTCCCATGGGCACAAGCCCTTGTGTCATTACCATGGAAGCTGTTCATTATTAATTAATTTGTTTGGTCATCTTTGTTTGTTTATAACCTGATTTAGTTCTTGAAGAATTTGTGGTGCCCCAAGAGAGCTGTTGTGATAAGGCCCTGGCTCTCTAGTTTCTGTGTGTTCAGATGTAAAAGAAGAGAAGATGCTGAGGAAATCCAGAGGAACTTCTAGGCAATCACTCTGGGGAACAGAATCCCAGGGGACCAGAGCTGTATATATTTCCTCTCAGCCTTTTGGGTTTGGTACTCAACTTTTTTTCTGCCTAACATATTACTTACAGGTATTTTTTTTTTAAGATGTATAACTGCCTATCTGGAGGTAAGTTGGACATTAAATCATTGTTATTAAGGTATTATTTTATTATATTTCTCCCAACTTGTGGCTGAGTTCAGATACATTTGGTTGGATTGGGAGCATAGAAATGTGATGTTGAGGTATGGAGCCTTTGGGGACAGAGCAGATATTGGAAGGTGAGACTACTAGCTTATCTAACTAGACTCTGTTCATATAGACATCCAGAGAGAGAAGCATGAGATATAGTACTGGATGAATAAAGAATGGTGAGAAATTCCAAGACAAACCATAGAATTGTAATTTCATACTTACAGCTATCAATGCTGTAGTTTGGCTGAGATGCCCCAATGACATCTAAAGGAATCATTTCCTTCTTCCTCTTCATGTCTGTCTCTTTTTCTTCCACACCTTCCTGTCCTCTTTTTTTTTTGTTGTTTGTTTTGTTTTTTTTTTGTTTGTTTGTTTTCCTTCTCCTCAAGCCTCATGAACCAGTTGACCTGTACTAGATCCCTGGAGAGAATTGGTTCTACCTAATCCTGCTACTTTATTAATTACATAAAATCACTAATAAGGTAGCAATAAAAGGGGAACTAGAGATAATCTGTTCCTTCAATTTGGAAATAGAGAACATGAAACTCCAAGAAGAGAAGTCTGTAATCAGCACAAGGTTATTCTGGGACCGACTCTAGGTTTGCTGGCTCCTAATTAAATGTTCTTTCTGCTCCACATAGAAGTTCCTAGGTAAGCAAAGAACTGCATACCACACATAATATTAATTTACTTGTGAAACAAACCACTTAACTATCCATTTTGTGCTGACATTGTGCTAAAAGCTGGAAATTAAAGTGGGAAAGAATGTAATTTTAAAAGCACTTGATAATTCTTTGTTCATATTCCTTAAAGTTATAAAATTGATTGTAATTTGTCCATTTTACAGCTGTAGAAAGAAAAAGATGACCCAAAATACAATATAGCTTTGGATAATCTGGATTCGTTTTTCCATTTGAGTTTATTAATTCTTTATTGCACTTAAATTTCAAGATGGCGCAATCACAGATTGTGAAAGTGAAAATGAGAAGAGACACCGAATTTAAAGGCTGATTATTTGTCATTGATTCCTGGAAATCACATGGTTTAACTAAACTATTTCCTATTTTCATCCTAAGCCAGCTCTGTAGTGAAAACAATGGCTGTACATTAAATGAGCAAGGACAGGTTATAAATACGTACCAGGGGTTTCATAGACCATAGCCCCAGATGTATAAAGCATAATAGGTAATATTAATAATAGTCACAATACAGAATTTATTCAACTTCATCCCCATTTGTACTATATTCTCTTTACAACTAAAATGTCCCCTAAAATATTTCCAGGAATGGAATATTTGGTCAATTGAACAGAGACAGCTAGGGATTTAAATGAGCCGCTGACAAATCCTCCTGTTGGGATGTATGCTCGCTCATTTCCTCTTGTCTGCCAAGCTCAAAGGAGTAACATTCCTCAGGGCAAAACTCAACAGATACTAAAACTATATCTGCTTGATAAAGTGGATACAGCCCAAGCTGCCAGAATTCAGCATGGTGTTTGGCGTACCATATATCCCTGCCTAACACCCTCTACCACCACAAGGAACATGACAGAAATTATCTCTGTTTGCAAACTGGAGAAACTGGGCTCAGAGATATTAAGTAACTTGGCAAAAGTCACATGGCTAGTAAGTGGCAAATCAGCATTTGGAACCTGCCAGTTAAACTTCAGAGCCTGCCCTCTTAACATCATGCTACAGGTCTGAGTTGAGGAGGCAAACAAACACTGGCCCCTGACTGGAGCTAGCCTTTCTGTTGGAAAACTGAAGAAAAGCTGTGGATGCTGAGGAAAATGGACCTGTGTAAGCTTGGCTGGCCAGCATGGCATTCTTTGACTGATTGAACCACACAGGAATAGAATTATCCTCTGCAGAATAATAGCTAAGAAATGGAAAATTACCCATAATACAGGTAATTTGGGGCAGGGATGACTCAGCTCCAGTTATATTGATTTGGAAAGTTAATACCACTTGGTCTTAGTATACATTTCTTCATCTGGAAAAGAAAGATTTAAAAGAGCTCTAACTAGAGCCCCTGTTCAGTTTCGTCATAGTGTTTAACCAAATAGAGCACTGAAGGGTGGTCAATTGTTTTTCTTCTCCCCAACTCTGAGCCCTCTAGCTTACCCAAGCAGTGAAGTCTCACTAGAATTTCTGTAGGGTATCCCCAAATTAGCTCCCATCCAGAAGACTCAGCAGTCTGGAAGCCTGTTCTTTGCAGGTAGGTATGGTCTAAGCCAGGCTTACTCAGGCATCCCTGAGTAGTATGTCAGTAAGGAGATGAAGGAGTCAGCAGTATTCCCTCATCTGCAGCCCACTCCCACTGGTGAGTACATGGTGATCTGGGGACTGGTACATGAAGCTTTGAGCATTCATTTTGAAAGGTGATAATGATTCTTTATTTTCCTCAACCTAAAATGTTCAATAATCCAGATAACACATATATGTGGTATACTAAGGTCCACATACAAAATCAAGGAAGCAAATGTTCAATTTTCAAAGTTTATCACAACCTGGCAGATATATGACATCTCATCTCTTTATTCCAAATCAGGGCAATCATTAAAATAAATTCTCACTTTGTAAGTGTTATTTGATAAATTACATTTCAAAGCATACTTTGAGATTCTTCTCTTGAGAACATTAATGACATCTTCCATGAACCAGCTGCTGTTCCACTCTGCTTCAGCAGTAATTTTAATTTGTCATCATCACCCCTGTGCCCTAACATGCTTCTCTCTCAGATGTGCCTGGAATATCATTCTAGTCCAACTGTCACTGGCCTAGGATTTGGCCAACAGCAACAGCAGGAGCGCAGGTGGCATCTGCTCACATCCTGACAGCAGGTTTCTCTTTAAGTGTGGGTATTAAACCTCTATGTCCAAAAAGAAGAGGGAGCTGAAGCAGAAGGCAGAAAGGGACTGATGTTACTTGTTTTTGCTGACAGGAAGAATGTCGATGATTTTCAGTAAGAATCCCAGGAGGGGGGAAATACAAAACAAGTTATTACCTGATGATGGGACTTGTGATAGAGCCGGCAGGTCATCTGTGGGTAAACTCTCACACATCCCAGGAAAAGGCCCATGAATTCAGACCAAAAATTCTGCCCATCTCTGAAGAACAATGGAATGATATGTTCCCAACACAAACTTCTATCATTTTCCAGTTCATTAAGGGGTAGGGATATCATTCAATTATCTCTTTCCAATTTTAGTATATGTGCTGCCTACGCGAGCACCATTCAATTATCTCAATGAAAATATTATTTTGTCAATAGAAATGACAACTATGAAGGATTCAGTAAGATTTGGTTCTTTCTCTTAAGTAAGGAAAATAGTAGTCTTGGTCATTCCTTATAAAATTAGACTATAGCGCAATTCATAATTGTCAAGTCATGGAAGCAGCCTACATGCCCATCAGCTTATGAATGGATTAACAAATTGTGGTATATGTATGCCATAGAAAACTATGCAGCTATAAAAAAGATGGTGGCTTCACATCTTTTATGTTTACCTGCATGGACCTGAAACATATTCTACTTAGCAAACTGTCTCAAGAATAGAAGAAAAAGTATCCAAAAAAAAAAGAAAGAAAGAAAGAAAAAGTATGCAGTGTACTCAATACTATTATGAAACCAATATATAATCACCTACACTTTCATACAAATGATAAACAAAACTGTAGTCCAGAAAGGAAGAGAGAAAGGAGGCCAGGAGGAGGGAGGATATTTGGTGGGACTTCATCTATTGTGCATAATGCAATGGTACATTTTAAAACTATTAAGAGTATAAATGTCTTACCACAACAAATAAGTAAGTGAGGTGATGGTTATGTTAACAACTTTGATGTAAGCATTCCACATTGTATATCAAATTAACACATTGTATCCCACAAATGCATTAATGTACACAATTATCATTTAATTTTAAAAAATTTAAATAAAATTAGATTAAAATAAACTTTAATATGCACTGTACCATGTCACCTTTTTTGTTATAGTTGAATGAATTTGAGTTTTAGAACCAGGTTGACATTTCTTTAAATGGTTATGCGACCTTAGACAAGTAATTTAACCTCTCTGAGAGTTAGCTGCCTTCCCCCTAAAATGGGTCCATAGTCACCGCTTCATGAAAGTTAAGAAGAGATTAGTAGCTCACCTAGTTATGTGCTTGGTGCCTGTAGGAACTCACTAGATCCCCACTTCAAAGCTCTCTGTCTTTTGAAGTCTATGAGTCCAATGTCCATAGCATATTCCTCACTTCCTTACAAAAACTTAAGGTATGATCAAGAACCTTTAAAATTAGAAACCTAGAATAGAGAAAGGCAAAGAGTAGAGGAAGCTGCTGTACCTGGGAAGAGCCACAGATTGAAGTCAGATGCCCTGATCTAAAACTCTAGCTTTACTCCTTACTTGCTCCATAACTCTTGGTAAATTGCTGAGCACCTTCAAGTCTCCGTTTTCTAACCTACATCAAAGAGATCACAATATCCCCTTTGCAGACGTTTATGTAAGACATCCTTTCTATGTACAGATATGTGACTTGAGAATGAGTTTCCCACAAGGATGAATAAGACAATATCAATAGCCTCAAAGAGCTCACAGCCTATGGGAGGAACTAGTCACATATTCACAGTTTTCAAAAGCGTGTTCACTGAATATGAGATCAGCTTTTGAATTCTTTATCAGATACAGCAAAATAAAATGATGATAGACAGATGATAGATATGATGATAGATAGATGTATGCCAGATAACCTTCAATCCAGGCTCTTCTACTTCCTAGCTGTGTGGACTCAGGCAAGTTATTTAAACTAACATTAAAAACGAGAAAAATAACAAAATATTTGTGAAGATTATACAACGAGGTCATGCACATGAATGTGAAGAACACAGTAAGCATTCCACAAAATGTTAGCTCTAAAGTTTTCGGTAAGCACCCCCCTGTATTTAGGCTGAAGATAACAAGCTACAGACACCTTCTCATGAATTCTGCCTCTTCTCACACCAATAATTCAAGCAGTAACGCTTCCCTACTTTCAGAAATGAACTTGTTGGGTCTATCTACAGTTTCAAAAGCCCATGCTTGACATCTGATTTTTATTCCTTAAAAGAACAGATTGATGGGAGCTACTTCTTTCACCATTCTTTTTCAGCAAAGCCATTTTGCATACTTTTATCTTTCCACTTTTTCTTTTTGAGAGTCTTCTATTTTCTATAAAAAGTGTTTCTATAAGTTGCTAAGAAAAGCACAAACTTACATGTTACAA
Organism: Otolemur garnettii; assembly: GCF_000181295.1. Classification (NCBI taxonomy): domain Eukaryota; kingdom Metazoa; phylum Chordata; class Mammalia; order Primates; family Galagidae; genus Otolemur; species Otolemur garnettii. The sequence continues at coordinate 10,077,419 of NW_003852431.1, forward strand.
GGAAACTATGAAAAGACAACGAGCCTCAGGGAAAATCACCACGTGCAGAAAAACAAATATAGAAGAAAAATGTACAGGACCTCTATTTCCTGATCCTTGAAAATAAAACCTATACCTAAGCAAAGGAAATTCTTTTCCCGATGATAGTTTTAGTCCCTGACTCCTACTCTACCTTATGCTCCAGCTGTGTTCATTTTATTTTCTGCTAAAGTGGAGATAAGCAAAGATAAAATGCCATGCATATGCCCTACCTCATTCCCAAGGAGTCCAATAGGCTTTAAACACATTATCCCATGAATCTTCCCATCACCCTGAGAGAGAAAAGCAACAAGTGTAACATCCCCACACTTGCAAAATGAGGAAACCAAGGAATGACAAAGGGAATTGAATAGCAAGGAGCACAGTGGAGCGGGTGACTAGGTAAGGAGAAGAAATTGTGTCTAGGAAATCTTGATTATTTCAAGGGTATAAAAATCCATAACTTATAAATGATAAGATGAAACTTGGCTGCTGATTATTTAGAGTGCAGATAAGTCAAAGTCGAGAGCAGATGGGCTTTCAAATCAACTTAATAGACATGCTCCTTTGGGCTCCTGGGATGATGTGAGCAGATATGCTGTTGAATTTCTTCCTCTCTTGGCCCCTATAATTCTAGGTCACTTCTCATATTGCAATAAATTTTCTGACCCCTGGTAATTGGCCATAGATTTCCAACTTGAACTTCAGGGTTCAATTTTTTTCTTCATTTTCTGTCTTCTCTTAACATTTCAAATCATATGCCTATTTTCTTTCCTTTCCTAAGTCTACCTTTATGAGAGTTAATTAAAATCTTTCTAGTTTCCTTTAAATTAAGAATAAAAGTAAGATGGTCTAGTAGATCAAATTTTCTCAATCTCAGTACAAGCATTGGTAAAAATGAATTAAATATACTGTATAGTCTTCCAAAGGAATTTTTCACAAAATAAGGGTAGTCAGTTTTTTTAAGCCCTTTGGAATACTACTTATGGGTTAAAATATTGTTATAACTTAGCTTGGGAGTTGGCATTTTGATAAATCATTGGCCAGTGAAGAATGTCAAGGTATTTCTTACCAATTTAAGAGAGCATATGATTTCTTTGATCTTAAAATCAACACCTGAGAAAAGAGTGATTGAGGGCTGGACACAATAGATAGTTAGTACTTATACCAGGTTCAAATTGCATAAAAAGAAGCCTTTGCCCTCAAACTGCCTTTTGTGCTATTCAGTCACCAATGATCAGGAGGCCTAGACCAGGAAAAAGAAATCTTTATGTTCCACTGTTATGCAAAAGGCATAAAATGTCAACCACCTCCTAAGATAGTATTAGGTTCACGCTGAAACTGAGCATTAAGAGAAGAGGCGGGAAACAAAGCACACAACCACTAGGTACCTGAAACCGATGCTCATGAGGAACTTCTAGCAGCACCATAGTAGTTAAAAGCATGCGGAGTACGGAACGGGTCAGAACTGAGGTAAACCCCATCAGCTACTTCCCAGCTAAGTGATCTTTCAGGTCGTATAAAGTTAACAGTAATGAGCTTAAGATCCTGGTACATGGTCAGACCAGCAATAAATGGTATTTATTAAAGTTATTTTAATCTACTGTACCTTACTTTCTCCTTCCAAACGCACTTTTTTTTTTAAATTCAGGTTCATATGAGGGTACAAATGATTAGGTTACATTGTTTACTTTTCTTTGGTAAAGTTCAAGTTGTAGTTGAGCCCTTCCCCCAGGCTGTATGTGAGCTGTATACCTTCACATTGCACACCTTAGGGGAGATCTCACCCATCACCCATCACCCTCCCTCCTCCCCTTTCCCCTCTCTCCTTTCCTCTCTACCTTTTCCCCCTCCCCCCATTTGAATTCAACTGTGCTTTTCTGTCCTGTGGGCATGTTGTTATTTGTCTATTGGTTTTGTATTATTAGTGAGTGCAGTGGATACTTGCTTTTAAATTCTTGTGAGACTTTACAAGGAAGGATGTGCTTCAACTCCATCCAGGTGAATACAAAAGATGTAAAGTCTCCATTTTTTTTATGGCTGAATAGTATTCCATAGTACACATATACCATAGTTCATTACTCCATTCATGTGTTGATTGGTACTTGGCAATTGTGAACTTAACTGTGATGAATTTTCCCGTGCACAGGCCTTTATGGTAAAATTATTCCAAAACACATTTATAATCTCTAACACTCCAAATTTAACTGATTGAATTTTAATGTCTCAGAGACAATACTAATTAAGGAAATTTTAGTTTCAGTTAATATGAATATGCTGTCTACAATATGTATATACAGCATAAAAAGCATAACCTAATACCTTTACTTAAAAGGTATGAGGCTTAAACAGAGGAAACTATTGTTTGTATTACAGTGAGAATATTTGTCATTAATTATACCTAATAAATCTGCTTATTTCATTCACACCTAGAAATATGTCAAATATTTTCCTTCATACTTTTGTCTTATCACTCTTAATTTATGTTTTGGCTTTATCAGCCATATTTTGAGTAGATTATTCTGTAAATAATGTTACCAGGCAAACAAATGTGAAAATGTGGACCATCATGCTAATAACCTCAACTGCCTAGGATGGCTTTTGACATATTCACAAGGCTAGGTAGAACAAGATCCCCAGATCTCCCTTTCTAGAATGTTCCCTGTTAGGATGAGCTGTAGGAGACGTTCTCACTCAAGAGCTGGAGAAACAAAGGACATAGCAGCCACGTGTTTGCACACGTATTCCTCCTCTTAGTCAGTCAGTCATCCAGGTGCTGCAGTAAGCTGTTTTTGCAGATATGATCGAAGTCCCTAATCAGTTGACTATAATTTAGTACAAAGAGGAATGATTCTAAATAATCTGGGTGAGCCAGACTTATTCACTTGGAGACTCTTAAAAGAGGGCCTCATCCTTCCCAAGGTTAACACTCCTATCTACAGACAACAAACTTCAGCTTGTGCCCGTGGGATTTTAGCCTCCTTATGATCATCCCATCCTGACCACTGTATCTAGAGTCCTTGGTCCTGCTTGGCTTAGTTAGTTCTTACAATTGCATAGCTCAATTATTTGTAATAAATTCTGAAAGATAAAAATATAGTTGTAGATGCAAATACAAATATAGATATATGCAGGTAATATAGAGATGATAGAGATAGTGATAGAGTTGAGACAGAAATAGAGATAGAGATAAAGACAGAAATAGGATAGGTAGAGATAGATAGAAATAGGAGAGATAGAGATAGAGATAGACATAGAGATGGAGATGGAGATAGAGATGGAGATAGAGATGATAGAGAACTATCCTACCAGTTCTGCTTTTCTGGATGAACTCTGGTATACCAACTTATCTTTCCATACCTATGGAGGTTCCTATAAGATCAGGTACTATACCAGATCTTGAACACATTGATGATTCAATGAGGCTGTTGATCTTCATCAATAGACTGAAGGTTTCATCCATTTATGCCTTTGAAGCTTATAATTATCTAGTTATGAAAAAGCCTGAGATAAATCCATTTTTCCTAAAGGATTTTTTTATTGATTTTTACTAGTTATATTCACATGAGTTAGACTCAATGTCTTTCAACCTAATTAACATCATAACATGATTATTTTACACTGATTTTGTGACTTTATACAAATTAATTAACCTCTCTCTGCCCATTTCATCCAAATGGAGATATTGTTTATCTCATTAGATTTTAACAAATTTTGATATTAATATATTAAATAATTTAGAATAGTTCTAAGAATATAGCAACCTATATCTATGTATGTTATATTTAATTATTATTCAGTTAAGTTATTTTCACAATGATTACCTAATTTTTCCAAAAAGTTACTTATGGAGGAGGATGACAGTAACAATTCTTTACATCATTATTTTTAGAAAACATTTTAAATAACCAGAAAAGTTTGGCTTGAAAAATAGAAGACTAAGGTGTCTTCAGCTATTCAAAGTTAAGAGTAACAGAAGCAGATTGGTTTGTTTACTTCAGAGTTGAACACACAGCAGAAGGAAAGAAGACAGGTGCTGATGTCAGATGCACCCAGTGGAATCCTTGTCACATCACTTACTGTTTCTGAGCTGCAGTTCCACTCCTGTAAAATAGAGTATGTAGTCCCTGGATAGCACCATAGTCATTGAACTGGGCGTTACCAACTATGTAATGGTCTCTCTATTAGTGTGGCATTCAAGGGAGAGCTAGAAGATAACAAAGTTATTTTTAATCTAATATTCCATGACAGACTATTATTGTTGCTACTTACAATATTTAGATTCTAAGATTTTCCTTAAATTCCTTTCCCCTAAGATTTAATCCAATAGTCACATATTAAATGCTTTTGTGTAAGCTCTGCTGATTGCTATACATACCTGAAACTGTCCCTGGTCTCAGTCTCTGTAACATTTAAAAATTCCTGGCCACTGTTCCATGAATTTTTCCACACTAAATTTTCTAATACTTGGCTTCATGCTTCTTATGGACAAACTTTTTGTGAACTCTTTACTTATTTTGTTATTTTCTTCCCATGCTAAACATGTTCGTATACTTCAGGGTTCTGCCCTTGAAATTCCTTAGTTGCCTCTATTTTAATCATATGTGTCTTATCATTTCCATGGCTTCACCTCCACATAATTGATGATCAAATATATACATACAATTTGAACATTGACCTATTGGTACCTAAAACTTATAAAATCCAAAACAGAATTTTTGCTTTTCATATCCAGCTTTTAGGTCTTATATTTTGCTTTGTTTTGTTTTGACCCCAGAGGATGTAGTACTCCATTCTGAGCATCTTTGAATTTTTCCTGATATAATTTTTGTCCAAGTGCTCTTTACTTCTTTTCAATGTCTCAATAGCTTCTTAATTTGTCTGCTGCTTTGAGTTTTTTTCTCTTTCCCATCCTTCCAAAGTTGTACTTATAGTTTAACGTTTGCACATTTTGGTTAATAACTTGATTGACACTTATTTTGGTTTTACAAAACAGATTGAACTGAAAAAGAGCACAAGTCAGCACCCAAAAACTTTACAAGGCTTTCTCCAAATTATACTGACAGTATCATCTGGAGGAAGAAATTAATTCTTATTGAATACTGACACACATGTGAATATATAACCTGATGTGTGTGTGTGTGAGAGAGAGAGACAAGGGAATGGTGAAATTAAAAAAAAAAAAAAACAGTGAGCTGTACATAGGTCAGATAGGTCTGCTAAAAGTTGTTATAGTACCAAGAACAGGGAAGCAACAAGAAGAAATACAGTGAATTACAGCAATTATCATTACAGCACCTGGGCATGGGTCATGAAGGCCAGAAAAGTATTGAAATTAGAGAGTAAGTATGAACTTCAAAAAAGAAGGCTTTTTTTAGGTAGCTGATAATGGTGCTAAAATAATGTTATCTAAAGAGCAGCCCTGGGGATCAAGTAGTCCCTTTTCTGCTGCCTTTGAATTTAGACAAATAAAAGAGAAACAACTTGCTTTCTCTTCTATATGGATGGAGTTTCTATAGCTTCTCTCTCAATAAGAAAAGCCACCATTGTGGCAACATTATTGTATCACTCTCTGCTAAGTGACCAGCATGTCAAATACCTACGTGTCTACGCCCTAACCCCTAGTATTTCAGAATGTGACTTTGTTTGGGAAGAGGATCATTGCAGAAATAATCAAGTCAAAATGAGGACATGGGAATGAGTCATAACCCAATATGCCTGACATCTGTATGAAGAGGAGATGTCTGCACACAGGGGCAGACACACATAGAGAGAAGAGGGTGTAAATAGAGACACAGGGATGGTCGGGCACAGTGGCTCCCACCTATAATCCCAGCACTCTGGGAAGCCAAGGCAGGATGATCCCTTGGGCTCAGGAGTTGGAGACCAGCCTGAGCAAGAGTGAGATTCCAGCTCTACTAAATAATAATAATAATAATAAAACAAAATAAAATAAAAATTAGCTGAGCTTTGTGGTGGGTGCCTGCACTCCCAACTGCTACTTGGGAGGCTGAACCAAGAGGACCACTTGAAGCCAGGAATGTGAAGTCATTGTGAGCTAGGCAGATGCCGTAAAAGCTGGGGCAACAGAGTAAGACAAGAAAGAAAGAAAGAAAGAAAGAAAGAAAGAAAGAAAGAAAGAAAGAAAGAAAGAAAGAAAAGAAAAGAAAGAGAAAGAAAAGAAAAAGGCAGGAAAGGGAAGGGAAGGGAAAAGAGAGAGAGTAAAAAACAGAGGCAGAATACTGTGTTAAGATGATGGCATAAGTTAGAGTAATGCATCTATAAGCCAAGGATTGCCAGTACCCCTCCCTGCTAGAAGCTAGCAAAGGGGCATGGAGCAGATTTTCTCTCACTGTGTTCACAAGGAACCAGCCCTATTGACACCACAATTTTGAGCTTCTAGCCTCCAGAACTGGGAGGCAATGCATTTTCATTATCTTACACTATCCTTTTTTTGGTACTTTATTATGCAGCCCTAGGAAACCAATGAATACATAAATATATAATTTGAATTATCATTTTCAAAAAAAATGAAATGAAAAAGAAAGAAATAGACTTGGAGTAAGTCTATTTTCAAATATCACTGTTTTTATTCCAAACAGAAGTAATTGCTTTTAGGCTCTCAGAGAAAATGTTTGAATAAACACCTCTATGGTTGGGCAAATGTCTTTATGTATGAGCAAATACCTTTATGTTTCCACAAGTCACAGTTATAGTAAGATTTCTCACCAAAATCTTTCTATTTTCTGTCTCCAACGTCTATCTGAACTGCCAATCATTTTATATTAACTCCTTAATTTAGTTCTCAGCTGATATGAGTGAGTAATCCTTTCTGAGATAGCTCCCAATGCAGCAAGGATATCAGTACCCCATTCAAACTGCAGTGGCTTTGACATCCTTCTTATCTGTGAATCTTCTGTGGAGATGAAGGATTTGAGACCCAAACTGAAATAAATTCTGCTTTATTTACTCCTCCTTTTTAACATTAGTTATTACCAGTTAGACACAGATGGAAGTCACTACCTGTGCTTCTGTCAAACTGGAAGTAGTTTTGCTGACTGACTTATAACCAGACAGAATCCTTACAGGAAGATGTGCCCTCATCTATTCCTTAAACATCTACTCATCCGAACAATTCCATTATGAGTTGAGACACTTTTTCCTTGAGGATAATAAATATATTCCTATTATCAAAAACATTACCTAAGTGTTTCAGATCAGAAGAAGAAAGTAATTCTTCTTTCATTGAAACATACAGACAGTGAATGGTTTAAATTTTACTGTCTCTATGTTTCACTCTTATTTACCTCCCTTAAACCAGGCATTAAGTGGGAATTTATTTCCATCTTAATTCAATCACTAGAGCATGTCTGTTGAGCCAGTCAAAGCCAATTAGTATTGCAGGGGTTGCATGAGTGACAGCTGAGTGAAACTGAAGACTTTTGTTTTGTTGTTCAGGAGTCATTAAGGGTACAAAAAACCAGGTTACACTGATTGCATTTGTTAGGTAAAGTCCCTCTTACAATTGTGTCTTGCCCCCCAAAGGTGTGGCACACACCAAGACCCCACCCTCCTCCCTCCTTCCCTCTCTCTACTCTTCCTTTCCCCCTCCCCTCCCTCCTTCTTTCTCTCTCTGCTCTCCCCTTCCCCCCAACCCTACCGGGTCATTTGTTGGCATTAATTATCCTCCTATCAAAATTGAGTACATAGGATTCATGCTTCTCCATTCTTGTGATGCTTTACTAAGAATAATGTATTCCACTTCCATCCATGTTAATACAAAGGCTGTAAAGTCTCCATTTTTTAATGGTTGAATAGTATTCCATGGTATACTTGTTAATCCATTCCTGGGTTGGTGGGCATTTAGGCTGTTTCCACATTTTGACAATTGTAAATTGAGCTGCAATAAACAGTCTAGTGCAAGTGTCCTTAGAATAAAAGGATTTTTTTCTTTCTGGGTAGATGCCCAGCAATGGGATTGCAGGATCAAATACAAGGTCTAGCTTGAGTACTTTGAGGGTTCTCCATACTTCCTTCCAAAAAGGTTGTAATAGTTTTTTCAGTCCCTCCAGCAATGTAAAAATGTTCTCTTCTCTCCACATCCATGCCAGCATCTGCAGTTTTGAGATTTTGTGATGTGGGCCATTTTCACTGGGGTTAGGTGGTGTCTCAGGGTGATTTTGATTTGCATTTCTCTAGGTATGATGAGCATTTTTTCATGTTTCTTAGCCATTTGTCTGTCTTCTTTACAGAAGGCTCTATTCATCTCTCTTCCCCATTGATATAATGGATTGTTGGCTTTTTTTCATGTGGATTAATTTGAGTTCTCTATAGATCCCAGTTATCAAGCTTTTGCCTGATTCAAAATATGCAAACATGTAGGTTGTATATTTGTTTTGGTTGTTGTCTCCTTAGCTGTACAGAAGCTTTTCAGTTTAATTAAATTCCATTTGTTTATTTTTGTTGTTGCAATTGCCAGGGCAGTCTTCTTCATGAAGTCTCCCCAGGCGAATATCTTCTAGTGTTTTTCCTATGCTCTCTTTGAGGGTTTTTATTGTTTCATGCCTTACATTTAAGTGTTTTATCCATCTTGAATCAATTCTTGTGAGTGAGAAAAGGTGCAGGTCCAGTTTTAGTCTTTTACATGTGGATATTCAATTTTCCCAGCACCATTTATTGAATAAGGAGTCTTTCCCCCAAGGTATGTTCTTGTTTGGTTTATTGAAAATTAGGTGTTTGTAAGATGTTAGTTTCATTTCCTGGTTTTCTATTTGATTCCAAGTGTCTATGTCTCTCTATTTTTGTGCCAGTATCATGCTGTCTTGACCTCTATGGCCTTGTAATACAGCCTAAAATCTGGTATGCTGATTTCCCCAGCTTTGTTTCTATTATTAAGAACTGCCTTAGCTATACGGGGGTTTTTTCTGGTTCCATACAAAATGCAGAATCATTTTCTCCAAGTCTTGAAAGTACAGTGTTGGCATTTTAATAGGGATGGCATTGAATCAGTAGATTGCTTTGGGAAGTATGGACCTTTTAACAATGTTGAGTCTTCCCAGCCATGAGCATGGTATGTTCTACCATTTGTTAATATCCTCTGCTATTTCCTTTCTTAGGATTTCATAATTTTCTTTATAGAGGTCCTTCTCCTCTTTTGTTAGGGGTATTCCTAGGTATTGCATTTTCTTTGAAGCTATGAAGGGAGTTGTGTCCTTAATTAGCCTCTCATCTTGTATTGCCGTATACAAAGGCTACTGACTTGTGGACATTGATTTTATATCCTGAGACATTACTGTATTTTTTTATTACTTCCAGGAGTCTTGTGGTTGAGTCTCTGGGGTTCTCTAAGTATAAGATCATATCATCAGCAAAGAGGGACAGTTTGACCTCCTCTGCTCCCATTTAGATGCCCTTTATTTCCTTGTCTTGTCTAATTGTATTGGCTAGAACTTCCAGCACTATGTTGAATAGTAATGGTGACAGAGGACAACCTTGTCTCATTCCAGTTCTAAAAGGAAAAGCTTTCAGTTTAACTCCATTCAGTAAAATATTAGCTGTGGCTTTGTCATAGATAGCTTCAATCAGTTTAAGAAATGTCCCACTGATGCCTATAGCCTATACACGTCAGTGTTCTAATTAGAAAAGGATGCTGGATTTTATGGAATGCTTTTTCAGCATCTATTGACAGGATCATGTGGTCTTTGTTTTTGCTTCTGTTAATATGATGGATAACGATTATGGACTTGTGTATATTAAACCAGCCTTGCATCCCTGGGATGACGCCTACTTGATCATGATGTATGACTTTTTTGATGATAAGCTGTAATCTATTAGCTAGGATTTTGTTGAGAATTTTTGCATCTACATTCATTAGTGAAGTTGGTCTGAAAGTCTCCTTTTCAGTTGAGGCTTTTCCTGGTTTTGGTATCAGGGTGATGTTTACTTCATAGAACATGTTGGGGAAGATTCCTTTCTCCTTAATTTCTTGGAATAATTTCTGCAGTACAGGATAAGCTCTTCCATGAAGGTTGTTAGAATTCTGGTGTGAAGCCATCTGGACCAGTGCTTATTTTGTTGGAAGATTTTTTTATTGTTTCTTTAATCTCAGTGCTTGAAATTTGTCTGTTCAGGAGATCTATTTCTTCCTGGCTAAGTCTAGGGAGAGGGAGTGATTCCAAATATTGATCCATTTCCTTCACATTATCAAATTTCTGGGCATAGAGTTTCTGGTAGTATTCAGAGATGACCTCTTGTATCTCTGTGACATCAGTTGTTATTTCCCCTTTATCATTTCTGATTGAGGTTACAAGATATTTTACTTTTCTATTTCTAGTTAGTCTGGCCAAAGTTTTATCTATTTTATTTATTTTTTTCAAAAAACCCAACTTCTTGGGGCAGCACCTGTGGCTCAAAGGAGTAGGGTGCCAGCCCCACAGGCTAGAGGTGGGGGGTTCAAACCCAGCCCCAGCCAAAAAAAAAAAAAAAACCTCCTTGTTTCATTAATTTTTTGAATGATTCTTTTGTTTCAACTTCATTGATCTCTGATTTAATTTTGGATATTTCTTTTCTTCTGCTGGGTTTAGGCTTAGATTGTTCTTCTTTTTCCAATTCCATAAGATGGTTGTGAGTTTGTTGATGCACTCTCTTTCTGTTTTTTGAATGTAGGCATCTAAAGTAATAAATTTTCCTCTCAGAACTGCTTTTACAGTATCCCACAGGTTTTGGTAGCTTGTGTCTTCATTGTTGTTATGCTCAAGGTAGTTAATTATTTCCTCTTTTATTTCTTTCTGCACCCAATTGTCATTCATCAGAAGATTGTTTAATTTCCATGCCTTTGTGAGGGGTTGAACGTTTTGTTGAGATTGAGTTCCACTTTTAGTGCCTTGTGATCTGAGAAGATACAAGGTAAAATTTCAATTGTTTTGATTTTGTTGAGGTTTGTTTTGTATCCTAGGATATGATCAATTTTGGAGAACATTCCATGGGGTGATAAGAGGAATGTATATTCTTTATCTTTGAGATGGAGCGTTCTATTTGCGTCTATCAAGCACAGTTGTTCTAGTGTCTCATTTAATTCCCTTATATCTTTGTTTAATTTCTGTTTAGAGGATCTGTCCAGCTCTATAAGAGGAGTGCTAAAGTCCCCTGTTATTATGGTGTTATAGGATATCATATTGCTCAGACTGAGTAAAGTCTGTTTCAAGTATCTGGGAGCATTTAAGGTGGTTGAATAAATATTTAGAATTGAAACATCTTTTTGTTGTATTTTTCCCTTGAACAATATAAAGTGACAATCTTTGTCTTTTTTTGACTTTAGTTGCTTTTAAATCCACATGTATCTGAAAATAAGATTACAATTCCTCTTTTCTTCTGAATTCCATTTGCCTGAAAAATTATCTCCCAACCCTTAATTCAGAGTTTTTTTTTTCTTTTGAAGCTATGCGTATTTCCTGCAGACAGCAAATGGATGCCTTGTGTTTTTAATGCAGTCAGCCAATCTATGCCTCTTCAGTGGGGAATTCAAGCCATTAACATTTATTGAGATAACTGATAAGTGTGGTAATGTTGTATTCATCTTATTTTGTGAGAGTCTCTTGCTTAGTTTTATCTTTTGCATCTTTGTGTAAGTTAGGTTCTGTTCTTTAATTTCTGAGTTCTTACTTTGCTGTTGATCCATTGTGATGATCAGTGTGTAAAACAGGTTGAAGTATTTCATGTAGAGCTGGTCTTGTGGTGAATTTCCTCAATGTTTGTATATCTATAAATGATTTTACTTCTCCATCAATTTTAAAGCTTAGCCTAGCAGGATATAGAATTCTGGGCTAGAAGTTGTTCTGTTGAAGTAGATTAAAGGTAGATGACCATTGTTTTCTTGCTTGAAAAGTTTCATTAGAGAAGCCTCCAGTCACCCTGATGTATTTGCCCCTGTAGGTCAACTGGTGCTTACTCCTGGCAGCTTGAAGAATCTTTTCTTTTGTCTTGACTTTGGACAGGTTCATCACAATGTGTCTTGGACAAGCTCAATTAGAGTTGAGGTGACCTGGGGTCTGATATCCCTCTGAAAGGAGTGTGTCAGAATCTTTTATTTTGGGAAATTTTCATTTATAATGAAAATTCCATTCCCCTGGGGCATTCTTCTTCCCCTTCTGAGATAACTATAACCCATACATTTGAATGCTTCATAAAGTCTCATAATTCTGTCAGTGAACGTTCTGCTTTCTCTCTCTTCTTTTCTGCCTCTATAACTATCTGAAATATCTCAAAAGCTTTGTCCTCTACCCCTGAGATTCTTTCTTCTGCATGGTCTAATCTGTTGTTGATACTTTCTATTGCATTTTTTAGTTCCCTAATTGACTACTTCAGTTCTTCACTTCTGCTATATCCTGTCTATATTCTTCATATCATTCATCTCTTATTTGATTCTGTTTTTGGATTTCCTTTTGGTTATTTTCCACTTTATCAGCAGTTTCCTTCATTGTTTCCATAATTTCCTTCATTGTTTTCATCATGTGTATTCTAAATTCCCTTTCTGTCATTTCTAACATTTCTTTGTAGGTGGAACCCTCTGCAGTAGCTACCTCATGTTCCCTTGTAGGGGGTTGCTCTGGACTGTTGTTTTTTCATGTTACCAGGATTTTTCTGCTGGTTCTTCCTCATGAGTGATTTACCTGCATCCTTGCCCTAATTTTTCTTTCACTTCCTCTTGCTCTTTAAGTTACTGTGTCACTGGACTAGGGTTTCTATGAGTCCTTTGGGTACAGGATCAGAAGGATAAGAGACTGAAGAGCAAAAAGGGAAAAAAGGAAACCAAAAGAAAAAATAGAAAGGAGAGGGGGTGAGTAAAATGGAATATTGATAAAAAGGAAAGAGGCACAGAAAGAGGGAGACAGGAGAAATATAGGTGTACAGTAGGTAGTAGGTACTTTGACCCAACCTTAAAACCCCCAACCTCTGGGGGTACAGGGTTGGGTGGTTCTCCTGAGGTCAGCAGCTCTTTGTTAGCCTGTTTGAACACAGTACCCCACTTCTACCAAGTAGAGAGGAAAGACAAAAATGCTATAAATCAAACCAATACAAGAAAACAGAAAACTGTATGGGATAAAATTGAGGGGAAAGCAAATAATAGGTGTAGAAACACTAGCAAAAATGAAGTTCTATTTGTTAAAGAAGACAACAATGGAAAATTATATTTAAACTAGAAAAATGAAGAAAGAAAAATCTACAGGGAAAATGTTGAAATTTAAAAAAAAAAACCACTGTATATATATCTTGCTGAATATTGTCTGGTAACAAGTAATCTTCTGGGGTATAAGATGTTAATGACAATGCTGATACAGCTATGTGAGATGGAGACTGGAGGCCTCTGCTGATTTCTCAAACCCCACAAGGTGGAGAGCCTAAATCTCTCCTCAGCCTGCTTAATAGGCACTTTAAACTGCTAACCTTAACTAAGCAAAAGCTTTCCCAAGAAAGCACTTGTCGCTGGGATCACTCCTGAAGTGGCTGTCTACTTACCCATTGTGCCACAATTGTTCTCACTCTATGCCCCTGAGGGCCAAGGCTGTAAGGCGTCTCAGTCCCTGCCTTTAGGTTCCTCATATTCACCCAAGGTCTCCCTCCTGATCCTTGCTCTGTGACCCTGAGAGTGGAGATTGCTAGGGCTATTCTCCCACAATGGCTCCACACAGCCTACAGCCAAACACTATTAGCTCCATCCAACTCAGCAGCTCAGTCTGGGGCCCCATACAATGCTTAAAGTCCTCCACACTCTTGCTCAAGTTCTCCCAAGGTAGTTCAACTGAGTGCCAAGTCCAGAAAAAAACAAAACAGGTCATAGGTAAGGCCTTTCCAGTTTGCAATCTCACTGCTGCTGTACTTACAGCTGTCAGTGGGATTAGACCAAACTAACACACACAACCATTTGCCAGTTCTCCAATGCTTTTGTCCTCCTCATGGGGTCTAGAAGTCTCTTGCTGACTCCCTGTGTCCCCAAAGGGATATTTCTGGGCAGATCCCACCAGCCAGAGATGCCTGGAGTATTCTCTCCCCAGTCTCACCGTGCCCAGTTGTAACGAAGCTGTTATTCGGCCACCATCTTGCTCCCTCTTAACCTAATCTCTTTTAAAGAGCTTCTCTCCAAATAGTCACATTCTGAAGTACAATGGGATAGGACTGCAACTTATGAACCAAATCCCAAATGTATGTTAAAGCCAGTGAATCCAAGTCTATTTGAGGAGAGGGTTACCACACAGAGGAAGTCATAGCTTCTTTCCCTCAGTATAAAATTCCAAAACTGAAGACATTTGACACTGTAGTAAGGAACATTATTCTGTCTCCTCTCAACCACTAAGAGTGACTGACAGTCAGGGAAATTTTTTTTCCCTAAATTTGAGATGGCAGAGATGGCAAGAATTCTGGCTTCAGAGAAAGTGTACCTGAGCCCATATTTTCTTTTCCTTTTCTACCATTGTCTCCTTCTTTGTCTCTCCCTTCCATGCATATTTGATCACTCTTTCCATGTGTTAAAAAGGAGTCTTGTTTCCTTCTGGGATTTTGATCATATCTATTAAGCATTGGCAAAATCCTTTTGTTGCACATCATTTTCTAGACATGTTAACTATAAGAGGGAAGTTGTCCAGAGGAAAAGAAAGAGAATGAAAAAAAATAATAATACTGAACACGGGTGCAGCTTAAGTGTATAAGTTTCATCAGATCAAATCTAACTTTAGCAAAATGAATATTTTATTTGAAAGATTAATTACTGCATTTTCATCATTTGAAAAATCTTAAGGTTCTCTTTTTGATACAATAAAGACTTAAGAAACAACTGAATACATGACACCCACACACGTTACCTTTCTACTTTAAAACAAAATGTTTTCCTAAGTTTCCTAAAGTTTCCTGATCCACAATTCACAACCACAGCAAAAGTCAATCAAGAGGAAGAGCACTGGAAGAAACTGTACTAATCAGTAAGTGCTGCAAAGAGAACACAACAAAAATCTGGTCTCAGGTTGAAACATGGAATTAAGATGACTGGGTATGTGGGTCATTTCAAAAGTTTTGAGATACATGAAAATCAAGAAAGGTAAAATCTACACAGATGGAGGCAAATGAAACCCTCTCAGCAATGTTGATAAGCCAAGCAAGTTGAAATTTGCATTGATGAATCAGAAAGAATGCTATTAAATCTGTTTCTTGGAAGTGAAATAATGGACCATAACATAGTCTGTCTCAAAACTTTCATAGTGACTCATCGATTGCAACCCATCCATTAAAGTTAATTGAGCTAAATACTGTACATATTTGGGGTATAAAACATGTTAACAATATGGTTATTGTCCTGAAAGCTGTTACATCACATTGAATTTGAAGTGCTGCCCTCTTTGGGGAAAGAAAAAGTTCTGTTGATTTTCTCCAGTGGAAGAGAAGCATTAGGGTGATGTCTTGCCCAGGGGAGAGGGGTATAAAAATGAGCACCTTGAGGTGGCCTCTAATTACTAAGAACTTTTTCAAGTATTCAAGTCTTGACAAGAGAGAAAATTCTACACATGCTGATATGCAAGTATACCAAGTAATGTGGAAATAAGCAAAAAACACCTGAAAATTTTTGCTAAAAACTTTTAATTTGTGGTCAGTTTGATGATTTGAGAAAAAAATGTGTAGATTACAAATATATTGTACGAATCAAGTGGTCTTGATTTCAATCTTGGCTCTATCACTTATTAACTGTATGACCATAGGAAATTGGAATTTTTTTAAATTTTCTTCTGTGCCTCAGTTCTGTTTTGGCTAAGAAGTGGAAGATAGCACCATCTACCTAATAACTTGTGATGATTAAATAAGATAATATCTCTACAGCACATTTTATTTAATTTCTAAAAGACAGTTAATCTGGACCAGATGATCAGTTACCTTAATCTAAACAGGTAAATTACTGTTGATCAGAGTCAATCCAAAAGAAGGAAAAAAAAGAGTCTATCTTATTATTTCCTGTCAAAGGAATACATAAAATCCTGGGCTGATCTCTGTTAAATCTAAGCTAGAATCATGACACAATCTCTTAATATACATGTGATTTTAGTTGTAATGCTTATTTTCTCTATGTTCCTCATTGTTGAAATCAAGATAATAAATCCATATCATAAAATGTAGATTTGATTTTCACAGTATATATGTACAGTGCTTAAGCCTGACTTTGAATATATCCTAAGTATGCAATACTATTAGTTTTTATTATTAAGAAAGTGTCTTTGACTATAAACTTACTAGATTAGGGATATATTGGTAGCTGCTGCCTCTCTTAGCTGAGAAGATCAAATATCAAGGGCCAGATATATAAATGGAATTGGTGGGCTCTAGCCAATTAAAACACATTAGCAATGTCTAGGGACCAATGGGAAAAGAGAAATGTTATTTCCAGAATGCTCTGATGAGATGACATATGATTTATAAAGTAAGACAAAAGAATCCACTTGTTTCATAACTGGCCAGTCAGCATTCTCTACTGTCCTTGTAGCGGTGGTAGCCAACAACACAGGTAGCTCTTTTAAAAGCAGGTCTGAGCTTTTCAAAGGACCTACTGAGCAGATCCTTTGTGGTAAGTGCAGTGCTAGGCTTTAGAGACAAAAAGATTGAAAAAAATAATAAGTACCACCTCTCCCCTTACAGGGCTATAGTCTAATGAGAATGGCAGGCATTTTTAAAAATCACATAATATATAATTATAATTATGTTAGAACTGTAAAGAAAATATAAAATTTGCTGCTGGGGAGTAGATAGTATAATCAGTCTGGTTTTCCTGGGATTGTCTTGGTTTTAGCACCAAAAGTCTCACTTTCTATGAAATGCCCTCAGTCCTGGCCTCCCAATTAACAAAAGAGCATTCCTGGAAAATGAGCAGCTGGGGAAGGCCCAAAATGGGAGAAAACTCAGTGAAAAAGGACCAGAGATGAGAGGAGTCCATGACATGAGGATAGTGAGGCAGGTGGATTATGCTGAGCCTTGTCATACATGCGGGAAAAGAGGGGAGAGGCGGGGAGGAAGACAAGCTTTGCCTCTGCAGCAAGGGAGAGATTCTGACAGATTTGGGGCAGAGGGGCAACCAAGCTCAAAAATTCAATATGCTTCATATTTTAAGACGACCAGTCTGGCTCTTATGAGGAGAAATGACAGGAGGTAGAAAATGGTATTGTGAACAGTGAGTGGCCTTGTGAGTACTCTTGACATTATAAGGCCATTTACTTTTCATCTCATTAAGGCAGGACACCTCAACAATGGTACTTGAATTATGGCCACAGCACCAGCTGAGAATTTGATTAAAAATACAGTTTCTTGAGCCACTACATAGACCTACCAAATTAGAAGCTCTGGGATTAGGCCTAGAAATTCGTATATACGTGGGATTATTTGTTTTGTTTTTGTTTATCTTTTTGTTCGGAAAGAAGGTCTCTTTGTCACCCAAGCTGGAGTGTAATGGCAAAGATCACAGCTCACTGCAACCTCCAAACGTGGCTCAAGTGATCCCTGTGACTCAGCCTCCTGAGTAGTGAGGACTACAGGCAAACAACACCACACCCAACTAATTTTTTCTTTGTTTTTGATTTTTAGTAGAAATGCAGGGGTTAGGAAGGAGTCACACTACTTAGCTCAGGCTCATCTCAAACTCCTGGCCCCATGTAATCTTCTCCCCTCAGCCTTTCAGAGTGCTGAGATTACAGGCATGAGCCACAGTGCCCCACCAAAATTTGTCTTAACAAATCCTCCAGATGACTCTGATGTATGGCTAAGGTTGAGAATTACCCTCAAGAAAACAAAATTGCTTCCAAAGGTAAGATTTAGAAAAGATGGAAATATGGTTATGGTATCACTCAACTTGGAGTTTAAGATTCTAAAAAATAATAGTAGAGGGAGAAAGAGAACAGAAGCCTACTTCATTTGTATCATTAAATATACAATTCTGATTTTTCAGATTCTTGATTATGTTACCAGCAATGTACTCCTGGCAGCATAATTAGCCACTTGAGGGAAAGGTATTTAAAGTATCATTTGAAAGACACAGACAAAAATTGCTAGTACAAAATTTGTCAGTATTTGTGGGGTAAAAATAATGGTTGTTACATAAAAATTAAAGCTACAAAATAGTTTTCTGTACATTCTAAAATCAAAGTCCCTTCTAGTCTTGTATTTCTGTGATTTTGGGGACAGGAAGATAATTTTAACTCTGACACTGAACTCCTCACTATGTAAATTCAGATGACTATATCCAAAAGTTCAAAATTTCAGGCTTAAGTTTTCATCTCAATTTTATATTTTATTTTTTGGATTTTTTATGCAAATAGTAATTTTTATTGATATATAATAGTTCTTTATTTATGGAGGACAATTTTGACACATCATACAATATGTAATGATCAAATTATGGTAATTAGAATACCCATCACCTCAAATATTTGTCATTTCTTTGTGTTGGGAATATTCTAAATATTCTTTTCTAGCTATTTTGAAATATACTATAAATTTGTATTGACTACTGTCCTCCTGCTATGCTTTTGAACACTTGAACCTATTCCTCTAACTGTATTTTGTACGTATTAGTCAACCTCTCTTCCTTTCCTTAGCCCCTATTCTTCTCAGCCTCTGGTAACCATTCTAATCTCTACCTTCACGAAATCACTTGTTTTTCTTATCTCCTACATAAAGTGAGAATATGCAATCATTGTCTTGCTGTGCCTCTACTATTTCACTTAACATAATCTCCAATTCCATCCATATTGCAAATGGCAGCATTTTGTTTTTATGGCTGAATAATATTCCATATGTGTATATGTTTATGGACCATGTTTTCTTTATCCATTCATCTTCCATTGCTTCAATATCTTAGCTATTTTGAGTAGTCCTGCAATTAGCATGGGGATGTGGATATCTTTAATATATTTTCCTTTCACATACATAAGAAAGGAAATATATATATATATATATATATATCCCATCCAGCAGTAGGCTTTCATGTTGTGGCTCTATTTTAGCTTTTTGAGAAAACACCATACTATTTTCCACAGTAGTTGTACTAATTTACATTCCCACTAATATCATACAAGTGTTCCCCTTTCTCCACATTCTTCTCAGCATGCTATTTTGTATTTTTGTGGTAATAGCCATTTTAACTGAGGTGAAATGATGTCTCATTGTGGTTTTAATTTGCATTTCCCTGATAATTAGTGATAGTGTGCATTTTTTCACATAGCTGTTGGTCATTTGTATGTCTGTTTTTGAGAAACGTCTAGTCATTTCTTTAATCCAAGTACACATACAGATACTGTTGAAATAGTATGGGATGAAACTCATGATCTGCCACAACATAAGGGAAGAATTTATTTAAAAAAAAAAAAAGTTTAATAGAAAAAGGAAAGTGTCCTACACTGAATAGAAGTTCAGAGTTAAGAGTAGAAAAAAAAAATGCATGTGAAAAAGAAAAGCTTGTGTCTGAAGAATACTACAAACTTCCAGATCAGAGAAAACGTATAGAGGATGATTTTCTTGAACAGATAAAATACCAGGAGAGAGGTAAAATGTAGTATTGCTCAGAAGTCTAATTAACCTTACAGGTCTGGGAAGCCTTCCTTGTTTCCATAGCTGAGTCTAAAATACATTTTCTTAATATCAATTTTTTCCCTCAGATGTGAAAGGAAAACATCTGGGAATGTATGTCTAATTTTATATCCAATTTTGACTTACAGAAAAGAAGCAGTTTGTTCTACAAATTTATTCAGGACTCTGGGAGAAGCTATTTTGCTTCAGGGATTATAACAAGACAGGAACAGGTTCACATGTTCAGAAAACATTCTTCAGGAGAGCATTAGATTTGGCTGTGGACAACACATTTTGGCTGTGGACAGGTCACTCATTTGCTATTGGAAGGCTGTTAGGATGATAAAATGTTACCTACGCGAACTACTTCATTCTCACGAGGAACAGCCATGGGAGAATGTGTACGTCAGATCACCTGATCAGGCGCCTTCTGTTTACCTGCTCTCCAGCTGAGTGAGAGCCCTGTAACTGCTGACTTCTAGACATCTACCCCATCCTGGGCATTCCCTAAAATGATGACGCTCAAACTTTCATGTGAAATAGAATCACCTGGAGGGTTTTTTAAAACACGGACTTCTAGGCTCCAACTCCAGAGTTTCTGTTTCAGTGGATCCAGTATTGGGCTTAAAAATTAGGATTTTGGTCTAGTTCCCACATTCTGATGCTGCAGGGCCCCCAGTCGCCTTGAGAACAAGTTAAAGTCCCTGTACCTGAGACTGGCCACAGAGCAGTGGCACAGATCTTCTTTTTCTGCCTCAGAAGCAACCACTCTCTTGTTTCTCAACATTAGGAGCACCCTTGGGAAGTTCTGAAACACACGTGCCTAGACTCCCTCTGCCCTAGATTCTGCTTGAATTAATCCGAGCTTCCAACCGGAATGCCAGTGTGAGCTAAAATTTCCCTGGTGGTCTAATGTGCAGCCAGTGTTGCGTTGCGAATCACTGACCTTTACGCTGAAGGGTCCTGCGTGTTTAGCTCTTCTACCTGATCCTATAAGAATCACCAGCTGACAGCTGCTTACTAGCAACTTGCCCTCAAATCTTGAGCTAATTAAGCGGCATGCCCTAGAGAGGGGCTAAGCACATCAAGAGGGTTCTCGTATTATTGTAAAAACTAAAAAGCTAGATCACAGGTACCCTTATCTGGAAAGCATAAATTGGAGCTGACAAAAGATTTTGGGCTGAGTTAGATCAAAGACTAAACGTTTTTACTACCATCCTCAGCATCATCAACAATAAATGTGTCTTAAACATTTACAGCATAATTGGGGATAAACAACCCTTTGCATACGCTCTGCAGATAGAGGG
Source organism: Otolemur garnettii (assembly GCF_000181295.1). NCBI lineage: Eukaryota > Metazoa > Chordata > Mammalia > Primates > Galagidae > Otolemur > Otolemur garnettii. The sequence goes on from NW_003852431.1 coordinate 10,098,334, forward strand.
ACGAGGACGCTCATACCTATGAACCTAGTTTTTGACTTTCTGTCAGCATTTTTCACAGATGATAGTAATATAAGTACTGGCCAGGAAAATCCCTTTGAAGAAATCAGAAGCTGGGATAGAAAATAGAATTATAGCATTTATTGTAAAGGACATCCATTACACATCGGTTCTCAAATATTAAAGAGTAACTTAACAAAGTCAGATAATTTTAAGCAAGTTGACCTACTGAAACAAATGTAAACACTTCTCTCAAATAAAAATATTTTCATTGGTTTTGAAATCAAAGGGACTGTCAATTCTACATCTATTCATTACTATCTAACACTTAATCTTTTTATTAACCCATGATTGAATTGCTAAATATGAAAAACTGTGGGAAATGACTTAATTCTAACTTGTTTACTTAAGTGTCTTTCCTTATTTATATATTCTAAAAGAACCACCTCTCAAGTCAATAGGCTAGCATCCTAAGAACACATGTCTTATTGTATTATTTTTTTCTCCAGACCAGATTCAGAAAGAAAATGATAGATATTTACAGATTTCATAAAAAGAACATGTTATCTATGGTTTCACCATGAAGTAAGATTGTCCTAATAATAAAAAGGCTATATATATTATCAAATATCAATTCATCTTCCAGTAACATATTTAACTCTTGACATTCTCTACTATATAGATTTATTAAAGGACTTGATTATATTTGCATATCAATTAAAGAAAACAATTTCTATTTGTAATGGAAAATAGGCATTTTCATAACTACTATGACAAATATTCAAATACACATGTTATGTGATTACATTTTTAATCACAATTTCCTCGATGTTTATTGCTTTAATCTGAGTTAATTTTCCTGAATTCAACATAAAACTTTTACAAGAAAAAATAATTTTGCAAGCAATAGTGTGTTTACTAAATAACCCATTCATTTCATTTCAGCAGTTGCAACAGAGAGAATCTAGAAATACTGAGGGAAGAGTGAAGACAGAGCATCTCAGAAATTCAAGAATTTGCTTAGCAAAGTGCTTGGTAAGTGCACTGGGTATCTTTCCAGAGCAACAGAAAATTCATCATTCAACATGATGAATGAGTAATAACCTCAAAAATGCATTTTTTAAGGGTAAATGAAATGTGCACTTTGGATAGGGGGTAGAAGTTTAATGAGACCTTGTACAACTTGTCTCAACAGCAAAATAAAAAATGGTAGACTAGACCCTGTGCATTCATCCCCAAACTAGTAAAAGAAACTGTAATTTGCATAAAATATGCAAAACTGCACTCCAATTGTAGGGGCTATATTTGTCAATCTTAAGAATTACATTGGACTGATTTCTTTTGACGTGTATATTATGTTTTCTCTCTGTGTCTCTCATGTATACATACACAGTATATGATCTATAGAGACATACATACGCAATATGTAGCTATATTTGGTTAGAAATTGGATAGCACATACAGATGCTAACTTTGCTAATATTTGTACTTTATATAATTATTTTCCAATCTTCTTGCCAAAATGGTTTATAATTTGTAAGAAGCAGCACTGAACTTCAATACTATTCTAGGCTGTCATAATTAAGGTAGGAAATAAAATTTACCTTCTTCTATGATAGTAGCTCAAGCCCAGCAGTTTAAAGAAATACCCTAATAGAAATACTCTAATGTAGTAAATGTTATTGAATAAGAGATATAAAGATATCTCTCTTTCTCCTGTAGTTATTCTGTGGCTACAACAGGTATGAGAAAGAGTAGAGAAAGGGTGGAAGAGGATATCAGTTATAAATGTCTTCACCTCTGCACAATTCTCAGCACATAGTGGGTTCTCAGTGTATTTTTATTGAAGAAATAGATGAAGGCATATCTATGATATAGACTCATATATAGATTCATATATGTAGATTCATATAGATATGTATTCATTACAGATTTGTAGAGAAATTGAAAGTAGGAAAGAAAACACTATAGAGCTACTAAACATAAGAAAAACTATAAAACAAGCAAAATACTAATTTAAATGAGACACACAGAAATCAGAATTGCTGATGTTTACAATATCCATTGCTCCTCAAATCAAACTGTATTTACTAAAACCTACTTTCTGACTTATTCTCTCAATAAAGAGGCTTTTCTGCACTTATCTGCTATAAGCTAGAGTAATATTTTAAAGAAATAAAAAAGTATCATAAGTGGTAATAATAGAAGTATGTGATTATTTGGCCATTCCCAGTGTCCTCCTTCACGATGGGAACTCCATGCAGGTGGCCAGTGCATCTGTGGGTTTCCACTTTGTCCTTAGTGCCTAGCAGAAAGCCTGCCTTATTAGTAGGTATTCGGTATTTCTGAGATGAATTTTTAAAATAGGATCAAAAGTGTGAGGATTCTACTTAAATTATCTAGGTAGATCTGGGCAAATCTTAGTCTTTATAAGTAAAATGACAATTTAATCACAAAGAAAAATTTAGTTCTCTCTAATTGCACCTAAAAAAGCAAAGGTTAAATGGACAACCAACAAAGATATGAATTCTAACAATGAAAAAAAAAATCTATTTCTATATATGAACCCTTAAAGCCAGAGCAAGAATGAAATGTTTTATTCACTTTCTTTGTTTAATTTTATTTTATTTTGGTAAGAACACATAATGTGATACCTACCCTTGTTATAAATTTTAAAGTGTACATTATTTTTTATTATAGGTACATACAAGATTGTAGGCTAGAATCTGAGAGCTTCTTTGTCTTACTTAAGTAACTTTATACTCATTGATTAGTAACTCCTCTTTCTACCTCCATCTAGCCCCTGGCAACCACCATTTCCCTCTTTCATTCTAGAAATCTGACTATTTAGAAATCTCATATAAGTAGAAGCATGCAGAATTTCTCTTTTAGTAACTAGCTTATTTCACTTAGAATAATTTCCTCAAGATTCATCCTTACAGTCATATTCAGAATTTCCTTCTTTTATAAGGCAGAATAGTATTTCATTGGATGTGCATACCACATTTTCTTTATCTGTTTATCTGTTGATAAGGTTTCTACATTTTGGCTATTGTGAATAGTGCCGCAATAAACATGTGAGTGCAAATATTCTTCAATATGCTGGTTTTATCTCTTTTGAATATATATCCAGAAGTGGAATTACAGGATCACTTGCTAGTTCTATTTTTAGCTTTTGAAGAAGCTCTATACTACTTTCCATAAGCACTGTGCCATTTTCTATTTTCTCCAACTGCATACAAATGTTCCAGCTTCTGCACATCCTCACCAAATGTTGTTGTCTGTTGGTCTTCTTAATCTAATTTTGTAAATTTGAATTTTTAAAATCCCCATAAATACTATAAATTCAATTTTGGACAATGCCAAAATCAAGCTGTTCATCTTTTAAAAATATTTGTGGAAAAAATAAATCATACATTTAGCCTCCTACTCCAAAGCAACAGTATAGTGATGATGAGTGTCAAAGGAAAGGTAGTTGACACTCTCAAAAGGCAGCAAAGGCCATCACATGATGAAGGAAAAGTAATTCCTATGGTTGCTTAGAACACAGTCATGATTTCCATTTTAAATTTACAATGCAAAAGGGGAAAAAAAAACCTGCTCGATTTTCTTTTCATTTACAAAGACTACTGTTTAAGTGAGAGAGAAAAATAGCAATTAAAAACTGTTGAACAAATATGAGCAAATGATAGTACAGGATGATAATAACCAGGAGCCCTAAACTCTGTGGATTTTAGCTCTCAAACTGGTCTTTAAGTGATTGGGAAATTCAAGTGCTCTCATCTGTTGTTTTGAAGGGCATTTGTGTAAATCAGGAATTGCAACAAAAGAATTGTTGTTGGCTTCATAAACCCTTCCTATGAGCTTTTGGAACCCAATCTGTATCTTTATGTATACAATTACTACAAAGGTAATAGCTGCAGATGGTGTGTAAACTCTAAAACTCTAGCCTTCTGTAATTTTTTGTTTCTAATTTTTGTTATCAGAAGCTTTTTATCAGTAGTCTATGTAAATAGCTTCCATTTATAGATATCTTGAAAGGATAGAAAAAAAAATACTATATAATTGCTGTAATAATCCTTTTTGGTTTACTTATCTGATAGAGAAATGCAGCGATATGTACAGATCTTTAAAATTTTATTTCAGTGAATTGATGAAAAGAATTTTTAAAAAGTCAATGAAATTATTTTTCTGGAAAGTCTCCATTTTCTGCTCTGAGCAGTGTCACAATAGCCATATATACATATAGTTTTGTGGAGGGTAGGGGGTTATATAAAGGATTTTGTATTCTAGAAAATTTTTTCAGTACTTTTTTGATAGAAATTTCCCCTGACCCCCAAATCAAGAGTTGCATTTGAGAAACACAGTGCCCCTATCTCCCAGTCTCTGTGGGAGCTTAGGAGCCACTTCAAAAAATGCCAAATTAGTCAATGTGGATGTCTAATGACTTTGACCAATCAGCCCCCTAACATTCTCTAGGTCTTTCCCACTAGCTCACTCTAGTTCTTAACAACATTTCATGTTTCATTTAGAAGAAGTTGAATTCAGTCTCTTACCTTATTACATAGCCTTGAATGGTCATCCTTGCCTGTTTAACTCCATCTGGTATAATTTGTCTTCAGCAACTGTCATCTCAAAGAATTATTGAAGTAATTTATGGATGTTAGATCAGAATGGGAAGTAAGAAAAACAGGGCTGTTAATAATCCATTCTGAACTACTTAGGCTCATTAAAAGCCAGTTCATATCCTTCAATAATTTGCTCCTGGATGTCAGTATTAAAGAAAGAAGACTAGGCAGAAATGGGTGGAATGCTGAATCCAGAGCAGAATGTTTTTATTTAATCATTGTATTCATTCGTTCCACAATATGCCTTTTTTTTTTTTTTTTTTGCAACTTCTAAATATCAGGCATGGTGGATAGGCATTTAATATTGAAAAGGTGACAATATCTGATCTTCTCTTCCCACCTGGGCCTTATGATCTAGATTAGGGTGACTAAACATAAACATGCATTGCAGCCCTATGGGATAAATCTTCTTCCCAAAGCTCTGATCCCCACAGTTATTCATCTCATTCATGTCACCATCCTAAACCCTGCATAAACAGTAAAGCTTCCCCATGTGCCTTGTACTGCAGCCCAGACTTAACATCAACCAGCAAGTGGCTTTCTAATGAACAGAGGAGGCAGAATTCCCTGCTCCTAGTCTAGCTGCTTTGCTTCCGAATTCTGGTAAGCTAAGGTTCTCCATCAAGTAGGTAATTATATTTATGAGACTTCTTCCCTGATTCTGCAAATGCAAATGGTTTTGTATGATACTGTTCTGACTTCTGGTATTTGTTGTTCACTAATTTAAATGTCTCTTCCATTTCTTATACTTCAACTCATAGATGAATAGTAATTAACCTTCAATTATACTTCCTCTGGCCTTAATTTAAATATTAATGTTAGAAAATGCAATTAATAGGTAGTATTGCAATTTAGAGCACATGAAGAATGGAATTTCACAAAACTAATATTCTATCAGTTAAACATTTTCATTTTTAGGTCAAGGCATAAAATATCAGAAATTAGGGGATTCACAACTAATATTAGTCACCTGCCTAAAAGAGTTGAATTTTGTTGACCTTTCTTGCTATGGAATAATAAGAGACAATCTTTTCTCCTGTCCTTGCTTACTGATTTATTTTGCTTGTGGTCATGGTGACAAATCCATATTCTCAAGAGATCACTATTTTAAACCCTGAAATCCTTTGACCCTCTGAAACCAGCAGTATAGAAAAGGTAGAAAATCCAGCTTGGAAATCCCCTCTCCTGGACTGATTTATGGAAACGCACGTTCTGCTGCTGTGCTCTAAAAAGCTATATCCAGTCTAAAATCACAAGCATTTTAAAGAGAAAAACATAATAGGCTCTGAGCCTTGAATTATCAAACTATTTTGAGATTAGTTTTATGAAAAATTATCTTGGACCTTGTCCTGAGGCCTCCATGCATAACAATTTTGACCTCATGAAAGGCATCATGATTAACGCTTTAGATTTGGTATTTGAGTTTAAAAGCATAAAGAAATATATACAAAAATAGTCTTACCCTGAAGTAATCATGCAATTCATTTGCATTTTCAAGTAAAGTTATCAGTAGAAAACAGTATAGTAGAAAAGAAAAATAAATACTGCCTACAAATAATGACTTCAGTTTTGTTTTGTTACTTAAAAATAAAAGGGAGAAAATATTTGTTTTTCATTTCAAAATATTAGGGGGTACACGTGTTTTGTTTACATACTTTGTTCTTTCCACAAATTGAGTCAAGGTTATAAGCATGCCCTCACTCAGGGTGTACCATACCCAGTAGGTGTGAATTTACCCATCCCATCGTTCCTCCCTCTCAGATTGATTTTCACTGAGATTTATTTCCATGTGTGCACTTAAGAGTTGATAAATCAGATAGACCCTGGTATTGAGTATATGTATTTGCTTCTCCATTCCTGTGATGTTTCACTTAGAAGAATGGTGTCCAGATTCATCCACATTGTCACAAGAGACACTAGATCACCATTTTGCTTTATTATTGAGCAGTACTGCATATTATGCATCTACCACACTTCATTAATCCATTTATGTATTGGTGGACACTTGGATTGTTTGCACTTTGGGTTGTTGCAAATGAGAATTGTGCCGCTAGAAAAAAATCTTCTAAGGTTAGAGTCAAAATTGGGGTACAAATGAATTGACCATCATATTTCATTTATTTATGTGTATGTGTGTGTTTTTTTTTGGCTGGGGCTGGGTTTGAACCAGCCACCTCTGGCATATGGGGCCAGTACCCTACTCCTTTGAGCCACAGGCACCACCCTATTTATGCATTTATTTATTAATCCATAAACTATTTGAGCTCTACCTTGTGCCAATCAATGTTCTCAGCACTGAAGACACAAAAATTTACAAATAATGTCAATGGTCTATAGTTTTAGAAAGCTGTCATTGTAAAGCAAAAGAAAGCTAACAGTAAAAATGTAAGAACACACACACGTATGATAACATTGGATAGTCATAGTGCAAAGAAAGGAATAAAACAGTAACATGATAGAACGTACAGGTGACCCTAGGCATGTTCAGGAACAAGAAACAAACAAAAAACAAGTGTGTCTATAAATACAATGAATGAAGGGAGAGAAAGAAAGGGAAGGAAACAAGGCCAAGAAAGACTGGAGCCTCCTATAGAGCATTGAAGGGCATTTTAAAGAGCCTCAATTTTATTCAAACTGCAGTGAAAAATCATGGGAGGGCTGTAAACCTGATTAGTGTGAACTTGATTAGATTTGGATTTCTTAAAGTAGCTGCTGGATATTTTCTTCTTCACAGCCATAATTTGATTACCTTTTTTGAAGTTATGAAGCAATTTAATTTTGTAAGACTTTGTATGAGTTGGACATTACAATGATCCAGTCATACTTGCACAATCCCTATTGCTGGACCCAGTTAAATGTCTGAAAATGACATCAGTATAAATCCCCTTAATTTTTGTCTATCCTAAGCTTTGATTAGGGCTAGTCTGTTGAGGACAATGGTGATGATTATAATGACACCACTACTAATAGTAGGTAACTGTTTATTAAGAATTTTCCATGTTTCCCACACCATACTAAATGCTTTAGCTATAATGTATTACATTTAACTATTACAAGAAAAGAATTCCATATAATATCCATTGTGTAGAAGGCTAAAAAGAGTCTGCCTAACTACAGGCAGAAAAGAAAGTGAATCAAGAGTCAAACCAAGATCTATCCAAACTCTTGGCCATTGTACTTTTCTGCCTTCAAATGTCATCTGTGATTGTTTAAAAATCTTTTTAAAAATATAGACCAAAATATTTTTTTTAATGTAAAGGTAAAATGCTGTCATCCACTAAGTAGATGACAGCAATATTTAGTTTTGAGTAGAAAACACCTAGAAATTCATTAATATTATTTTCTCTTCTCAGATATTTAAGATTAGAACAGATTATAGCAGTGGGCACTAATATTTAATTTAGTACATTTTGGTTGAGACAAACTTGGAGGTTATATTCACTTTTTGATATATGTTATATCCAAAGCGAACAAAAGAAATCAAAACAAAAAGTGGATAGCAACAATTTATTATCCATTATTAAACTGATGGTTTTTCAACCATCAAAAAAACTATCTAAACCCAACATGGTATTTTCTGTATTGATTTACTCATAGTGTACCACTGCTTACAAATCAGAGAGTTAAGTGATTCACATTTTACCAATTCTCCAAATTCTAACAAAATAACCTTCTTAAAAACTTAATGTATCCCTCCTTGATATCTATTTCATCTGGTGTCTATCTCAGATACAGCCTGTACTACAGTAAAAAGTAATTCCCTTTTCTTTAAAAAACAAAACAAAACAAAACAAAAAACCCCTGAAGCCTGCTTTGTTGTGAGGGGACATTGTCTGATGGTCCTCTTGGAAAGTCTGGCAACAGCTTTGGGACCCCAGCCCCATGGAGACCATCAAATGAGTCCATATTCAGGGCAAAGAAGTCCCAAAGACAAGATCTGGTCTCCTTTGCAACTAGAGAGTGGCTTCTAATCCCCATCATATACTATAAATCTAGTGTATATTTCTGGTTCCTAATAACACAGGGCCACCTGGTATCCATGCAATATATTGACAAATATACACATTGTTTTACATTTTTGCTTCTTTATTTCCATTTTTCCTTAGTTTTTCCTTTTGTTATATTTTTTGTTTTGTTTTGTTTTTGTTTTGTTTTTGAGCCAGAGTCTCACTATGTCATCCTTGGTAGTGCCATGGTGTCACAGCTCACTGCAACCTCTAACTCTTAGGCTTAAGTGATTCTCTTGCCTCAGCTATCCAAGTAGCTGGGACTACAGGCACCAGCCACAACACCTGGCTATATTTTGACTATGACTCAACCTAAGTCAGTGGTTCTCAACCTGTGGGTCACGATCCACAGGAACTGTATTAAACAGCCACAGCATTAGGAAGGTTGAGAACCACTGATCTAAGTCAAGTATAAAAAAAAGTGTATTATTTCTTCTTAACTTTCTTTTTAAATAAATATTCATAAAATTTCATTTTAATTTTGTAAGTTTAGTGAAGAGATTAAATTTTCATAATGAAATTAATTCAGCATAAATTGTGGTGACTAATTGATTCTAATCTACTTCACTATAGTTGACTTTATTCAGTCACATAGCAAGTAGTTTGTTAAACCATTATAGCCCATACTTTGTCTTACCTAATTAGATTTGAAATAATTACAAAAGTAGCTTGTAAAACTTTCCTTATTATAATGGGATGTAATCACCATTTGGCCTCTGGTTCTATGTTTAATGCCAAGACCTACTGACCTCTTTGTAAAGTGAATGGGGAACATATTTAAAAATTAAAAACAAAATTATAACACATTTCCTTATGATATTCTTTTTTGTTGTTGTTGTTGTTGAACCTCAAAATTCATGGAAGAAGCCCAAGTGCCCATCAACCCACGAATGGATCAATAAATTGTGGTATATGTACACCATGGAATACTATGCAGGCCTAAAGAAGGATGGAGACTTTACCTCCTTCATGTTTACATGGATGGGGCTGGAAAATATTCTTCTTAGCAAAGTATCTCAAGAATGGAAGAAAAAGTATCCAATATACTCAGCCCTATTATGAAACTAATTTATAGCTTTCATAGAAAAGCTATAACCCAAATATAGCCCAAGGATATGGGGAAAGGTGAGAGGGAGGGAATGGGTGGGGGGAGGATGGGTAGAGGCAGGATGATTTGTGGGATCATGCCTATGGTTCATCTTATATGGTTACATGTGAATCTTTCTAAATGTAGAATATAAATGTCTTAACACAATAACTAAGAAAATGACATGAAGGCTATGTTAACCAGTTTGAGGAAAATATTTCAAATTGTATATAAAAACAGCACACTGTACCCCGTGACTTGTATTAATGTACATAGCTATGATTTAATAATAAAAAAAATGAAAAAAAAAGAAAAGACAAATATATGCATATATGCAATTATGAGATGTCAGTTCTTTCATTTTCCTTATGATATTCTCATGAGATAAGTATGGCTAAGGGGATAAAGTAAAAGAATATGTGTAATTAGAACTGCTTCAGACAATCTCAACTGATTGCATATGCTACATGTCATCTCCTCAGTGCTTAGCTGTTGTGTTAGATTCTGTACCTTATGGGGTAATACGGCACTAGTTGGTGTTTTCCTGGATATTTGTTCTCTCTACAAAACAGTTAGACTACCGCCTTCATGGGATTATTTTAGAGTATAAAAGACTCCTCAACATCCTAATTTACCCTACTTTTAAGTTCATTTTTGTAACTTGTTTTTCTTCCAATTAAAATCGGAGGCTGCTTAAGTTTCTGGGTTACATAAAAGCAAGTTTTGTTATAGCAGATAATTTCAAGGGGCTAGAAAGGATATGAGGATTCCATTAACAGCTAAAAATTAACAGCTACTGGGAAACAGGAGTGCTTAAGTCACAACTGGTGGATTTCATAGTCCCACCTGAAGGCAGCCAGGTATAACCATTCACAAGTCAAGGACAAAGTCCACATTTGCTGCTACAGTTTTTTGATAGGTTAGTCTCTTGTAATAACTCATGCACTCTTTCATGGATTAATCTCTTCAAATAACTTCATTTGGCATTTATATTTACAAACAACTTTTCAAGTCATTGTTATTAGCGTGAATTTATAACAAACACCATGGACATTGAGCACAATACATAGACCTTAACGATGAGAACTGAGAGAAGGAGATTCAAATGTTCTTCTCAATATATTGTAAAACTCAAAGTTAATAAATTAGTGTTGAAATAATCCAAAAATGTTTAATATTTACTTAGCTGTGACTTCTCAATCACTCTCATTGTCTCTGAGGCAGGGGTTAGGCAGGTAGAGTATGTGAAGAAGACCCTCTATCACATTCTTTGTATTCTTTCCACCTTCTCTTTAAATTTTTTCTTAAAATTTCATAGAAGTTCAAGATATGAACTTCTTAAATGGCAGCCTATTTACCTGATCTTTGGTTCTGACTCTCTTTGTCCCTTGAGCAGAGTTACACCTTCATCTTAGCAGACAGCTAGCATTAACATATGTTGTACAACACGGTGTCTAAAATTCTGAGAGTGGATTTAGTTTTCTCACAACAAAAGTGATAACTACACGAGACAGTGCATATGTTAATTAGCTACATTTGGCCATTCTGCAAAACATTTGGTATGCTTTAGAAGTACATACAATCTCATCTGTCAGTTTTAAGCTCAATCAATCATGATTTTCCTTTTCTCATCTTTTAATTATAACTTCTATATTAGAATTTCATACAATAAATTTCATGTTCTTTAAAATGTTCTAAAAAATAGATTACGCACTTTAAGTAGGAACTTATTAAACTTGTAGCAACCTTTTGTTTAATAAAGCGGCCAAGGATGTATTACCTAATGGAAAATAAAGTGGAAAATATTACCACTTCCCTTGATGTTGAAGTTTAGAAGAAGTAGAGAAAGCCATACTAAATTGCAACTTCATGTTGATTGCCTGTGTAAGGGAAGTCTCACTCTGACTGTATTGACATAATGGTTTATAGAATTCAAGTGATTTGATTTCACAAGGTAATAAGGCATTATGTATTAAGTTATCATGGCGATCTATGGTTCCTGAATGAATTCATCAGGGAAAAAAATATGCAAAAGTCAAACATTATATGACTCTGAGTTTCAATTTCAGCTATTTAAAAATAAGCAGACTCGGAGAGAAAAATGCATTAGCCAGACACAGTCGATAAGCAACCAGTCTTCTAGGTAAACATTATAACGGCAGCCTATTTGCCTGATCTTTAGTTCTGCCTCTCTTTGTCCCTTGAGCAGTTACCCCTTCATCTTAGCAGACAGTTATCATTAACATTACCTTAATGACTAGAAGATTGCCACATATGCACATCAAAATAAGAAGTTAAAACTTCATGATTATTTAAAAAATATTAGAAACATTACAAATGGAAAATCAGAATGCCACATACCAGTTTAAACACAGCATCTTATGTACATCCTTAAAATCAGCTAGGAACTAGTTTATAAATAGAGAAAGATCAATAAAATATAAGATTGATGTGCTATTTCTCTTTTGTGTAGGACAGTAGTTCCTTTGGGAAAATCACTCATTACTTAATAACAACCAATTCTTTTAGCTTAATAATTAGTCTAAAGAATGCAATGTTAAGCTTTTAAAAATCAAAATGTTATTCTCTAAGAGGTAAAACATGAGGCCAAAATCAGCTATCTTTAAATTTCCATTTCCCATTCTAGACTACTCTCAGACATATACCAAATTAGCTCTTCTGTGTTTGCTCTTTATTTAGAGAGGTGGCAAAGTGTATACTATGAAGTAAGAGATGAACTAGCCTCAGCATGTGGGAAAGGGGACGCTTAAGTATCTGACATTTTTCTTGTAACCCTTCACCCTTCACCCTTCTGTAACTGGCTTCAAATTATTTTTTGCATACAAATCTGTATGGAAAGTAAAAAAAGAAATAAAGGCTGAAAAGTGTCTACAAGGTACATGTATAATCATACTAGTCTACTTATGACATTATAGAATTACTATGGTGAATGATGTTATTCTATTTATATATAAGAATTTTGAACAATCTCATCTCTCTCTTAACCATCTGGAAAATTAGAAAATAAACTGAAGAACCATACAAAATAGATTCCACTATGAAGAAATAGTAAATAATATGCTATTTCAAACCTATCATTAGTATATAAAAAATATTGTAAGATAGACATTTTACTGTTTGCCTTTATGTCCCATAGATGATCAAAAGTTGAGTTCCTAATGAAGGAAAATCTGTATCTCAGTTAGGAAAAAATATCATTTCCTTATAAAATGTTATTCTTTATTAGTAACCATACTGGCCCTGGGAAGAAGAAAATGCTGGAAGAAATTTCCAGCACAGTTATTTCATCACAACATTTTTCTCCACCTGGTATTACTTGTTTAATGACCTATTTTTCACTTCACTATAACCCCCATGTATGCAGCAACCATGTCCCTCACATGTACTACTGTATCTCACAGCATCTAACACAATACCTGGTATATACTAGGTACTTAATAAACAGTTGTGTAACTTCAAAAAGAATTGACTGAACCTCTTGCCTTCAGAACACTGAGGCTCATAAGAAAAAGCAAGTCCAACTTCCCTGGACACCACATGTTGATCATGTTGGCACTCTTGGTTAACAGTCCCAGCTAAGTCCAGATATCTCTAAGAGATGTGGTAACCGCCAAAGTGCCAGGCATGTGACTAAAGCCTTCTTGGACTTGACTCCCCTCCCCAGGTAAGTTAAGTGTCAGGGAATGATCTCTATGGAGGACACACGAAACAGAAGGACCACCCAGCATAAGATACTGAATTAGCTCTTCTGTGTTTGCTCTTTATTTAGATTAAAGATGTGGCAAGTGTATACTATGAAGTTCTGCCCAAATTCTAAAGCCAAAATGTTGACAGATACAAAGAAATGGTTAGTGTTTTAAGCCACTAACACTGAGGGGCAATTTGTGATGCAGTCGTAGATAACTGGACCAATAGGTTACAATGTACATTTTTAAAAGGATTAAAAATTAGACCTCAAAATTAAATAGACAGCTTGTTTTCAATTCCTATCATAGATTAGAATTTATTAAATAGATGTGCTGTCAATATTTTTGAGTTAAAAGCAGTGAACACATATTTTGAGACTGGTAAATCAAGCTATTTCAACTTTAGGATAATATTTTACAAAGCCCTCTATATCTTTGTAGAAGGCAAAATGTAGGCTCAACAAATGCATTGATGTGTGGAGCTATGACTTGTTAAAGAGTAATACTCAAAGGATGTTGATTAATTATGTAGCTTCACCCTGGCAGAATACCTATTACACAGTGCCACAGGGTATTCTCCTTGTCTCTATTCTATTAATATTTTTTCATGAATGATTAAGGCATAAAAATCTTATTTATAAAATAAGAATAATACTCAATGTTTGCCTATCTTACACATACAATAGGCAATACAATAAGTGTTACATTACAGAAATTAATTAAACCATCTGAAACATGCTAAAATAAGACCAGAATTTTCCTTTTATTATGATAAAAAGAACATAGCATTACATTTACCATCTTAATCATTTTTAAATGTACATGTACAGTTCAGCAGTATTAAATATATTCATATTGTTTTGCCACAGATCTCTGTAACTTTTTCATCTTGCAAAACCAAAATGTGATACTCATTAAACACGAACTCTTCCTTCTCCTTACAGCCTTTGGCAACCTCAATTCTACTTTTTGTTTTGTGAGCTTGGCTACTCAAATACAGGTGGAATCACAGAATATTTTCTTTTGTGATTGAATTTCATTTAGCCTGATACCTTCAAGGTTTACTGATTTTGTACTATGTATCAGAATGCTTCTTTTATAGCAATGAATAATAGTTTATTGCATGTACATAGTACATTTTATTTTTTCAGTTATTTGCTGACAGATGTCTACTAGTTGGCTATTATGGAAAATACTCCAATGAACATGAGTGTCTGAATATCTCTTCACCATTCTGCTTTGAATTATTTTGGATATGTTATATACCCAGAAATGGGATTGCTGGGATAATTCTATGCCTAATTTTCAGGGGAATCGCTATCCTGCCCCATCACATTTTACATTTCCACTGATAGTACATAAGGGTTTCTTTTTCTCCGCATCTTTGCCAGCTCTTCTTAGTAGCCATCCTAACTGGCATAAAATAAGATACATGTACAAGAAGACAGGAGGCAGACCTGGACTTCTGGTATTTCAACTAATACTTATTGATCACAAGTTTAACATGAGTCAATAGTGTAATGCCTACTAAAATGCAGCTTTAATTGTAGGCAATGTGGATAGCATTGTAATGTCCAAATCATAGGAGATAAGACTCTCACTCTCTTCTGAATTGTTTACATCACATTAGCAGTGGTTCTCAGCCTTCCTAATGCCGTGACCCTTTAATACAGTTCCTCAAGTTGTGATGACCCCCAACCATAAAATTATTTTTGTCACTACTTCATAACTGTAATTTTGCTACTATTATGAATTATACTGTAATCATCTGATATGCAGGAGACCCCCAAAGGGGTCATGACCCACAGGTTGAGAACTGCTGCATTAGAGCATTATTTTCAATTCTGAATACCACATTATAAAACACAAAGTAGAATTTGTTCTCAGAAATTCAATCAGAGGGGAAGGCATGGGGATTTTAGTTAAGAGAAATAACTGAAGAAACTACGGAACTCTATTGGGCAGAAAAGGAGCCCACAGGAGATATAATTTTGAATATACAAAAGAATGTTAAGTAGAACACTATTTGTTCCTATGCTCCAAAAATTGAAATGAAGTCTGAGAGATGGAAGAACCTAAGAGCCTTCCATCATTCGAAACTATCCAGTAACAGAATGGGCTCTTTAGCGCACTGATTCTCCCCTTTCAGCTGACAGTCCAAGGAGAGGGTCACTAAAAATGTTTAAGGATATTGTAAAGAGGAAATTACACTACTACTAAACAACTTTCTACTCAATATGCCTTGATTAAATTCTTAAATACAAAAATGAAAGTAATTAATTCTGAATTTCATATAACTAACTTGTTTCCCAGTTCTACCAAGGAGTGCACATGTGCAAACATACACACAGAAAGAGGTTTTTTTGTTTGTTTTTGTTTTTTGTTTTTAATTTTCCAGTAACCAGACAGAGTCAATTATCTCTCCTCCAAATCTCTTCCTCACTCTTCAGGTCAAATAATTATTTAAGGCTTTACAGAATGATGAATGGAAAAGATAGTCAACAGGACTGCCCATTAATAGTTCTCACATTCCCAGCTTTTGAAATTTGGTGGATTGTTTTTGTCGTTTTCAAAATGTCTTTACACAAGTGATCTTTGATAAAATGCATTTTCCACATGCTGCTGACACGCAGCACACTGCAATTAAAGTCAGCTGATGAAAATGTCTGTTTATTGTTTATCTTATATATGTGGTATGCACAAGTTTGGGCTTTAGCAGAACTTTATTTTCTGCTAAAAGTCATCTTTAATTTCTCTAGACATAAAGAAGCCATAGACAATGTTTAATTTATAGCACTGGAACTACTATAAAATATCTTCACAGTGTTTATCAATGGTGGGTCAAGAGAAACCAAGTGCTTTTGAGACATTTTGAAATGTGATATTTTTTAAGTGCTATTCATTGGGAACAGTCAGGCTAAACACGGATGTGGGTCTAGTGATTGAAAAGGATGAGGGAAGCACCTATTCTATTCTTCATGCAGATAATGAAATTGGCATAAGCTTTGAGGCTTCTCTCCCTCCTTCCCCACTCTTCACTTCTGCCCCAGACAGAACACTGCTTGAACAAGTCAAAGAATCCATACCCATATTAGAAAAGGTGTCTATATTTCCTCTATGTGACCTAAGGAAGGGGACACCATCTCCTTACACATCTGTATATCCACATGAGCCCTTGATATTGACCTGTTACCTTTGTGTGTGGTAGAGAAATTCATTTCCATACATGGTATGTCTGAGTCAAGAAATCTGAGTGATTATTCCTGGCTGATTACTATTTTTGAAATATGACTATTTGTTCATCACTACCTAACAAACTTTTATTTTATTCATAGAGAAATATCTATTTTATGTCATCATTAAAAACTGAAACTCCTATTTCTCCTACCAGTTTATTTTACAGATTAGAGTAAAAGCAAGGCATTTCTTCAGGAGGAATCTCCACGTTGAAATTATAGTTTTCCAAAAACTTTGGCTGTGTTTAGGTTGGCTTTGTCACTTAAAAAAAAAAAAAATCTTACATGTGCACTTTTTTCTTATTTTAATTATTTTTTAAAAATTTGATTTAAGAATATTGTAGGGGTACAGAGGTTTTGGTTACAGGCAATGCTTTTGTACTGCCTGAGACAAAGTTCTAAGTGCGCTCATCACCAAGAAAGGGAACACCGTACCTGTCTGGTATAATTTCACCCAGGTCCTCCTCCTCCTCCCTCCTGTTTGCTTTACTAGGACCCTGTTTTTGCATTTTATTTGCCTATTTTTTGGTGATTTTGCTGTTTAAAATGGCCCCAAACCCTAGTGCTAAAGTGCTGTCAAATGCTTTATCTAAAAGCCTTACAGAGTGATGAATGGAAAAGTCAATACTAAGTGCAAAAAGATGTGTCTTATGGAGAAAATAACCTCTGTTAGATAAATTTCCTTCAGGCAGGGGTTATAGTACCATCAGCCAGGCGTTCAATGTTAATGAATTAACAATACATATTAAATAAGGCATTACAGAAACACTCATAAAACAAAGTTATCCATTGATTAGTTTTCTCAGTGTAACAGCAAGAAATTTTATTTAAGAACAGGGAACAAAGAGAATCAGAAGTGGGTCCTCCTCGTGAAAGAGGTGAGAGAGACCTACGCATTGATTAGTTGATGAAAACGTTGTAACAAAAGGCTCACGTGCACCTAACTCTGTATTTCCCATAGGCGCCCTGGTTTAGTATTCACAAATTCAGTGTTCAAGCTGATCTTACAGACTAATAGGAGACTCCAAATAATAATGATCAACCACATATCAAAACGAATGTATATATAACATATGTGTGTGTGTGTGTGTGTGTGTGTGTGATGGTACATTGTGAAAAAAAAAAAAAAACCCAGACATGTTGTATTGAAAATTCATAACACATGTAGGGTCCTATAAGAAAAAAATGCAGTTCTACATTTTACTAAGAAGCAAGTCAAGTTTTGTATTGATTTCTATGAAAAGAGCTATGGATTATGCATATGAACAAATCCTTCAGTAGCAAATGGTACAAAGCGTACAAGAAATAATAAATTTGAAGAATTCTAATTCACACTAAACCATGTACTGAGAGCAAATATGTCATTTTTAATATTCATTCACAGCGGGCAACACACACAAAGTGAATGAGTTCTAATATTTACAGCTACTTCAATAAAATATCACTACATAACAGGAAAGGAAAATATAAAGGCCTATTTATTATAAAGGCTTTATAGCAATCTTCAACCTCAAAAACTAGAAATCACTGTCTTCAGAGCCATGTAAATCGTTGTTCTCTAAACCTCAGACTCCGTTGCCTTTCCTTGAATCCCCTAGGTTTTCTTCCCTGCTGGCATCCACTGTGTTAGGAATTGAGGCATCTCTATTCTATTCGACAATAAATCCTGTTCAATAACCACAGAGCATTATTGTATACATATTTCTGAAATGATTTTATCCTGTCTTTTTTCTTTAATTCTATATATATTTTTGGTAGTGAAACGCTGTACTTCTAATATTTTTTTAATTTTGATAATTTGTTTAAATTTTTATTGATAAATTAGTGGTGTATGGATTTGTGAGATGCAATGTTCTGATATACGCACACAATATGGCATAAGTAAATAACACTAACTAGCATATCTCAGCATACCTCACCTGCCTATCATTTTTTTATGGTGAGACATTTGAAATTTACTCTCGAGTTGTTCTGAAAATGTGTAAGACAGTCATCTCCTGTTATCTATGAGGGATTTGTTCCAGGACCTCTCATGGGTACCAAACTCCAAGGATGCTCAAGTCCCTGATATAATAGTGTTTGCATATCACCTGTGTACATCCTACAATATACTTTAAATCATCTCCCTGTTATGTTTAATACCAAATGCAGTATAAATTCTATGTAAATAACTGTTAGATTGCATTGTTTAGGAAATAATAACCAAAAAACTGTACTCATTCAATAAAAACACAATTTGTTTTTCCAAATATTTTTGACTCCTGCTTGGTCAATTCCCGGAATCCAGAACCCATAGATACAGAGGGCTAACTCTTCATTATTACATACTATAGTCACCTGCTATAAAATAGATCTCAAAACCTATCGCTTCTCTATCTGAAACTTTATACCCCTTGATCAACAATTTCCCATTTCTTCCCTCCCTCTCCCCTAAATTCCTGTCCTTCTACCCTCTTTCTATGAGTGCAGTGTTACTAGATTCCATGTACAAGTCAGGTTATATTTTATTTTTCTTTCTGTGCCTGGCTCGCATGTATTTTAGTTAGCATAATGTCCTCCAGATCCATCCATGTAATCACGAGTGACTGAAATTCTCCCTTTTTGAAGGCTAAATGGTATTTCACTGTGTATGTATACCACATGCACACATACAAATTTTCTTTCTCTGTTGTCTGTTGACAGACACTTAGGTGGCTTCCATAGCCTGGCAATTGTGAATAATGCCCCGATATACAATGGAATGCAGATATCACTTTGACCAATTGATTTCAGTTCCTTTGATGTAGTCAGAAGTAGGATAACTGGGTCATGTGGTAGTTCTATTCCTAGTTTCTTGTATATTGGCTTATGCTACATAGTCCCATATTCCTCTGAATGATTGCTCAGTCTTAGTCATTCTTTCGCTTGTATCTCTGACTGACTGGTTAATTTGAGAGACCCATCCTCAAGCTCTGAGAGTCTTTTTCTTTCTCGCTGTAGCTTCTTGTTGAATCTTTCTGCTGTATTTTATGATCCCCTAAATGATCCTTTCATTTCTCTAAGTTCTGCTATACCTTTTCTTATGTTGCCTCTTTATTAGTTTTCTGTATTTTTCATTCATGTCCTGAAATATATTTTTTTGTTTAAGTTTTCAATTTTCTCCTTAATTCCATTCATTTTGTTTGATGTCCATATTCTGAATTCTATTTTTGACATTTCTACTGTTTCCTTTGGATGAGGTCCATTGCTGTGAATCTACTGTGATGCTTTGTGGGTATCAAACTAACTTGTTTTTTCATGTTGTTAGAATTTTTTGTTGGTTTCTTTTTCTCTGAAAACTCTTCTCTCATCTCAGGGCTGATAGTATTGTGGCACACCTGTGCTCCTTTGCTGAGAACTCTGCTACTTAGACAGATAAAGGAGAAATTGCTGGATAGTGCACTTGTGTCCTACTCTGGAGGACTGACCTGGTGGGGAAGAGCTAAATGCACGGAAACCTGTAATGCAGCTGTTCTCCTGCATCATCTCATTTTCTTATGGTTTGCAGAGTAGAAGTCAGTGCTGGGAGATAGTCATTCAGATTAGGGGCTTGGCAGCCAGGGCACTATTGAAAGCTTGGGCACAGAGTTGGGCGAGTCCCTCTCCATGGAGCCAGGTGGTATGACCTTTGCCAGCACCTTCGTAAGAGATGAAATCTTGTCAAGCACCTGGTGCATTGTGGGACCTTGGCCAGCACCTGGATGAGCTATGGGACTTTAGTGGATGCCTGGTTACCTTGTGGGACTGCAGGCAGAAGGAGGGTGGTTCTTCAGGCTGCAGTAGCTGGGCCACCTGTGGCTGATGGTGCCAGGGTGATGCATGTAGCCCCACCAGGGAGTCACTACGGCTGGAATTCCCATTCCACCCAGGTCCAACTGTGGCAGTTTCTATGGTGCTACTCAGGTGGTGATAGCAGCATTATGGAGGTCCCAAGATAGCAGCAGCAGATGCTGAGAACTGGTGAGTGCCTGCTCTGCTCAGACCCCTGGGAGGGGGCCAGTAGGAGGGACACTGTGAGGGGTACTGGCCTCTTAGTCATAGGTCACATGAGAGCGCTCACAGTTTCTCTTACCTGGCAGGGGTTGTAGGGAGGCAGCTACAGTGGAACCAGCCCCTGAAGACTGGGTGCCCTGGGGCTGAGAGCACAGATAAGCATGTGTTGTTGAGACCTGGGGCCAGAAGTTGGCAGGACCCCACTGTGCCCACTCTCCATTGCTGCTGCACTCTCCAAGCAGCTCCCTGATCAGTCAGAGGCCTGCTGTGGTAGGGAAGACCCTTAATACTTGAGGAGGGCAGAGCCATGGGGACCTCTCCCCAGCATTTCCCCACATGTGGATGCTTCGCCCAGGTGACATCCGATCTTGCCAAGCAGATCATCCTGCCTCTTGCTCCCCAACTCTGAATTTCTCCAGTCACATATGAAACTCTGCCTGAATCCTTTGATCCTCTCTGTGTGAGCAGAAGGTGCAGGTCACTTCTGGTCCATTATTTTGACCCCTTCTCTTCTTCTTTAACATTTGGTAGAATTCGTCAGGGAAGCCAGGCAGTCCTGAGTTTTCTCTGATGAGAGATTCTATCAATATTGATTAACTGTTCATATTTTCTAATTCTTCATGATTCAGTATTGATAGGTGTAGGTAGATAACCTATGAGTGTAGGTTATCTAATTTGTTGGCATGTAATTGTTCATAGTAGTTTCTTATGATCTTTTGTATTTGGGTGATATCAGTCGTAATGTCGCCTCTTTTATTTCTGATCTTAGACATTTGAGTAGTCTCTCTTTCTTCATAGTCTAGCTAAGATTTTGTTGATTTCGTTTACATTTTCAAAAGTCATGCTCATGGCTTTGTTGATTTCTAATTGTTTTTCTTATCTCTATTTTATTTATTTTTGCCCCCATCTTTGTTATTTCTTCTTTGTGCTAACTTTGGGTTTAGTTTATTCTTAGTTTGTATTGCTGGATGTGCCTAGGACTCTCATGAGATCACCAGCCTGACTCTGCCATCATGTGGGGCTGCTGCCTGGGTTCTGCAATCATCTCTTAGCAGGTAGGGCTGCAAGTTTTCTTCCCTGGTTAAGTGGTACTATTGTTTGAAATCAATAGTTGGGCAGAATAGTATAATGGGCTGAGAGACTGGGTAAAGTTTCTGGGGTTGCTTATGCAGGACAGGACCAGAGGCTATAATTCCCAGATACACATGGGCTTGGATATGTGCAAACTTGAGATTCACCTCTCAGTCTTGGTTAGGCTAAGTTTCGTAAAAATCACCTCCATGCAGCTGGGGTAAGTGGGGCCGTGTATTTTCTCCACAGATAATTGCTAACCTACAGTTGCTTTCTGGTTTGGGAAAGACTTAGTGCAAGCACCAAAACTTAGTTGGATTACTTCTCTACCTCCAAGGCTGAGAGAAGCCAGATGTTCCTTCCATGGGTAATAGTTGACATATAGTTGTTTCATGACCTGGGAAAATTTATCAAGAGCATACAGGCAATTGGGGGAAGCTAATAAGGGCTTGTAGCCTGGAAGTTCAATGAACCTGATTTTTTGCAGCATGATGCTGTGACTAGTTTCTCTGGTGTGGCACTGTCATTGGCCAGAACACAGAGCAACCATCAAGATACATGCAATGGTTACTCTGAGCCCCACCATATTCTTTGTTGCTAACTGATCCAGGTGGTCTTGCCCTGCCTGGCCCACACTTCCGATGTTTCCTGTGAGAGGAGACATGAGTGAGCTTCCTGTAAAGATTCCCAGAATGATGGGGAAGCTCAATGGCCCCTAACAACTCACTTTTGTCCCTGTAGAATTCCAGAGGAATTCTGTGTGTGGCATTGTACTGGCTTGGGAGAAGGACAGCACAGTCAAAGAAAACCATTCCTCTTTCTATTTAATCACAGCTTCAAGGGAGTATCTCAATCTCACTTTCAAGTTCTGGGGTATTTGCAATGGCATTCTTGCCCCTGGATAGTTGCCAGTTGAATTTCTGTTGAGAGGAGTGAAGCTTGAGAAATTTTATTCTGCCATCTTGCTGACATCATTCACAATTCTGTCACCCTGTGTCTTGATTTATACCATCTCATAAAATATTCCCTGCTAACACAGATGCAGGTTCTTCCTTCCTGTCAATCTCACTTAAAATGTTTGCATACTGTAGCCAACAGCAATCCTACAACTTTCGCTGAATTCTTTAAGTAACTTATTTATAGAGATGCCTAAACGTTGCAGCAGACCAGGGTCGTGTCCTGGAATCACAGTTGAGTGAGTTTTCCATAGTTCAATGTTCTTCTTAACCAGTTCAGCTGCATGAGCATCAAACAGATTGAGGATTAAGACTGGTAATTGCTTGCTGAGTTTGTTTTCTTTCCATATACTAGGTTATGTTTCCTTATAATTTAGGGGATTAAAAAGAATGGAAAGAAAAAGTCAGTACTCCAGTGTTTTGCTCTCATTCTTAATTGGCCAATTGAAATCGCACCACTTTGTCATCCACTTTGAAATGACTCTTCCATTGTGTTCACTTTATAAGTCCTACAGGAAGAACCTGTTCACATAATACCTTTTAGCTTTCCTTTTTCTCCAATTTAATATTTCTCAGTTCTGCAACTCTATTACTTTATCCATTCATCAAGTCTTAACGTTTGTCATGAACCTAATGTTCTGGTATTATATCTATGGCTTTCAGGCAATAAGTAACAATAACATTAAGTTTAAATCTAGAAGACTGCGAAGACCATAAAACTATATACCTCAAATCATCTGTGCAAGCTGCTGTTTCTAATCTTTCATAGCTAGTCAAATGATATAAAACTAATTGTTGTCATTTTCTTTTCACTTTAAGAAGATCTTGATTCGTATGCTCCAACACTAGGGGGTAACATCACTTCAAGGTGCAGATATTTTTTAACTCTTCAGCTGAGTCTTATACCCATAACGATAAGGCAAGATAATTTCCAAATACATTTGGGGAAAGGGGAGTTGCTGGTGACGATGTGCTACAGTGTACAACTAGGACATAATCAAACAATGTATTAAGATTGTAGTAAGGGCAGCCCCTGTGGCTCAGAGGAGTAGGATGCCAGGTCTATATGCTGGAGGTGGTGGGTTCAAACCCAGCCCTGGCCAAAAACTGCAAAAAAAAAAAAAAAAAAAATTGTAGTAAGAACCTAATGATATTTCTGAAATGTTTTAAAAGTGACATATACTACAGAAATGAATGGTATTTCAGACATCATAGACTTTACTTACACAAACCTAGATGGTGTAGCCTGCTACAACCTAGGCTATCTAATCTATTGCATAATCTAATGTTCTGGTCTCCAAACCTGTACAGCATGTTACTGTGCTGAATATTGTAGGAAATTATATCACAATAGTGAGTATTTGTGTATCTAAGCATATGTAAACATTACAAAAGTGCAGTAAAATTATGGTATAAGAAACAAAAAATGGTATTCCTGTAGAGGGCACATAGCATGAATGGAGCTTGTAGGACTAGAAGTTGCTCTGGGTGAGTCAGTGGGGGAGTGGTGAGTGTGAAGACCTAGGATACTACTATACTCTACTGTAGACTTTTAAAACATTGTACACATAGAATACACTAGATTTATTTAAATACCATATATAGTTTTCTTTTATTCAATAATAAATTAAACTTAGCTTACTATAACTTCTTTATTTCATGAAGTCTTTAATTTTTTTAACTTGTTGACCCTTCTGAAATAATACTTATCTTAAAACACAAAAGCATACAGCTATACAAAAATATTTCCTTTCCTTATATCTTTATTCTACATGCATTTTCACACTCAAATGTTTTCAATTTTTTAAACGTTTCTGTTAAAAACTAATACACAGGCATATGGCCCACCTCTTGGGTGATGGGCACAATTGCAACTTGGACTCTACCTACCTAACGCAAACAGTGTAACCTAATCCTCTATACTCTTATTCTGAAATTAAAAAAAGAAAACACACAAACACACATGATAACCTGAGCCTGTACAGGGTCAGGATCATCAGTTTCATTGCTTTCCCTCTCCACATTTTGTCCGACTGGAAGGTCTTCAGGCTTGGAGCTGTCATCTTCTATGATAACAAGGCCTTCTAGTAGAATACCTCCTGATGGACCTACCTGAGGCCATCTTATAGTTAAAAATTTTCAATAAATAGATGGGATAATCGATATAGAATCCAAAGTAACAAGAAAAAGTATAATATAGTAAATAGATGAACCAGTAAGATAGTCACTTATTATCACTATCAAATTTATGTACTGTACATGAAAATGTGTGCTGTACTTTTGTAAGTTTGTCCCCAAGAGCATCATCACATATGTGACTAACATGTCGTACTAGGATTCGACAGCTACAATGTCATGAAGTGACTGGAACTTTCAGCTTCATCTT
Organism: Otolemur garnettii; assembly: GCF_000181295.1. Classification (NCBI taxonomy): domain Eukaryota; kingdom Metazoa; phylum Chordata; class Mammalia; order Primates; family Galagidae; genus Otolemur; species Otolemur garnettii. Next base: position 10,123,420 of record NW_003852431.1, read on the forward strand.
ACACATAGTCTGATGTCCAAAATGTTGTTTTGCAGCCCATGGCTATATTTGTGAAAGCTCTAGATGATCAGAGTGCACGATGCCAGCAGAGAGTTAAAGTGAGAGTCACTGTTCAAGACCTTTCAAAGTGATGGTAGGCAACAGTAGCAACAGCAGACAGCCTCATGTTCGCAGTCAGTTTAATGAGGGGGCCTTCAGCATTGAATTTTAAATACAATCATAGCTTGTGATTTTAGATATTCTCAAGTTAAAGAATAGTTTTCTATTCCTAATAAAGAACTGTTCTTTCATGACTTGATATTTGTAAAAGAAAAATTTAAGATTTCTGCTTTCAGTGCCTTATTCTCTGCCCCATTTGATATATTTATTGTGGATCCCACTGTGATCTCCTTTTATATGTTAATTTTATCTATGTCAGTATTGCACATATCTGCCCCATTCACATTTAACATTTGCAGTGTTTTCCCTTGAGTGTTATTTGAGAAAAGCACGGTCTATCAGGTAATGGCATCTTGGTAAAAGTTTGGGTCTTGAAGTCTGTAAATCTAGGTTTGTATCATATCCCTTGCAATTCCAACTAGAAACTGTTCTCACCTTGGGCAAGTAAATTCAACCTTTCTTGTATGAGATCTCTTATCTTGAAAATGGGAGTGAAAGGGCCACAAATCTCAGGTTATAAGGATTTAATGGTATAGAAATAGAAACTATGTGAAAGTAGGATTGTAAACTGTAGAGATCGAAGTAAATGGCAAAATGACAGGCATCGGGTCAGTGTTAGAACTGGACTGGAAACTAAGTCACCTAATTTCCAGATGGTGAGATTCCAACTCGTGCTTCCCACTTTAAAACAATATGCTAACGTAGATTTTTGGGAAGCTATAGATGTCTCCATCAGTTGTGGACCAAGCAAATCCCTCAACAATGACTAAAAGGAAGAAGAGAAAATGTGGGCAGAGGCAGCAGTCCTAGTTTATTTCTGTATGTGTGTGTCTGTCCATGAATTTGTCTGTCAATCGTTTTCCAAAGGCCAAACAAGCCAGAGGCAAGTCCCCTGTAGCATCAGTGATTAATTGAACAGAGAGTATAAAACAAATTAGATAACATCACCATGACAACCCAAGCTATTTTATACTCATCCACATTTTTCATGGTATGTGTTTGGCAAAAAAACTGACCTAAAAATGTTCATGTAATGAGATTTTTGAATTATGAATTCTATTCCACTCTTTTTGTTTTCTGTTAGGTCTCTTTTTTATAATTTCAGATTACACCAGAAAATAGAAAAATGCATTTTATTGTAATACAATTAAGCAAAGCAGGATTGTAGTACATAAAAAAAGAACGTGCTCTCCTCTTGCCTAGACCAAACCATTGGTTTCCCAGAGTAGCTCCCAGGGACAGTTTGATATATATCTTTCTGAGGTTAATTTAGGTATATGAAAGCTTGCACTCTTACCCTCACATTTATAATGTACTATCAATCCATCCATGTTATATATTATCTTCTTATTTATTACTGTAGGATAGCTTTACAAAAGTGGGATTTTGAAGGACAGCGGACATATATATGTATATTTAATTTAAGGAAAGGTCACAGATTATTTTCCCAAAATGTGCAACAACAGTGTCATACTAAACGTATGACTATGAGTAGGAAGAAGGATAAAGGGGGTAAAAAGGGTAGAAAAATCAAAACTTTTTTTAGTTCCTGGATACAAAGGTCCCTTGCGAGCTCACTTGAAGTCAAACATAACCTGTCTTTCTGCATTTATATAAGCCAATGCTTTTCAATTTTTCTTTGGGGGGTAATTGAAATACAGGGTTTTTGTTGGGTTTTGTTGTTGTAGTTGTTTTGTTTTGTTTTGTTGTGCTTGCACCTGCAGCTGAAATGGTTCTAATTAGTAACAATCTATAAGGTCACTGAGATCAAGACTCTGGTTAGTGGCCCACTAATTTTCCTCATTTTTATTCCAGCTTCATTTTCTTGTCTTGTCTGTGAAATTAGGTAAAGGCAGCTGTTATCATTAAATATCTCCCACCCTGGATGTTGCTGTCCTTCAATGTGTGTGACCAAACTTATTGAACCTGCCTGCTGATTTAAGAATTTATACCAGAATTCTCTTCTGGTTGCAACCTTAACTTTCAGACCTTTCCATAAAATGTTCTATTGCACTTACTATTTTCACAAGAATTATATATAACAAACACTCTTTCAGTGCCCACCTATAGCCCCTTTCTCCCTGGAGCTTTGACTGAACTGAAAGGTGGATCTGGCCAGAGGACCAGCCACTGATGGATATGTAACTCAGTCTTCTAAAATCTCTCCCATTTCTGTCCCCTAATTCTCTTACTCTACTATAACTAAAGCCTTCCTTTCCTCTTCCAATGGTTCTTCAAATCCTTAAGCCAGTTCAGTTGATACAAAGTTTGTGTATCACTCTGAAGTTTTTATAGCCACAAGAAACATAACTAAGCATATTTTCTCCAGTGATCTTCAAAAAAATAAAAAAGAAGAAGCCCGTAAGTCCCTTATGCGTCATTCTCTACAGTGAGATGATGACATTACCCCAACAACATTAACTTTGATGACAGACTTATTCTGTCATCATAAGCACAAATATACACTAAGTTTATGTACTGATTCCAACTGACAGTGACACAGCTGTGAGTAGGAAACACAAAATCAAAAATAACCATTAGAGAAAATACCCTGAAAGCCTAGTTCTATTAAAAAATATGTCTCTGAAAAATATTTTTTAAAGTTTAGTGTTTACTCATTTTTTAAATATCTGGTGTGCTTTCAAACTATGTAACACACTTTTTCAGTATATGATGCATAATATTCAAAAAATATCCCACGATTACGCTCATTTCTCCAGTTTAATTTTATCTAATGTAAATAGTTAGGAGAATTTGCTAAAATTATAACAGGCTTAATTAACTCCCTAATTAAGCAGTAACTGACTGGTTGCCATGGTGGCCAGGTATGTGGAATTTTCTTGGGCACAATCTGTGCCTGACTTTGGTCTCACCTGAATTTAGGGATTGGTTGAATTACAGATAAACTCGAATGCGGGAATGTACCTCTGCCAGGATTGCACAGGGCTAAGTCAAAATTGGGAAGATGACAAATGGGTGCCCCAACACATTTTCCTATGTCCAACATATTTTCTTTGAAAGAGAAATATGGGACAATGTAATATAGAAGCAAGTGAATGTTGATTATAGGTCAATTACCAGAAAGTGATTAGCAAAGATATCTAGGAAAGAATGAAGAACTACAAAACTCACAGAATCTTTTAAAGAACTCAATATTGAGTGTTTTCAGCAGTGTAAATCAAACTAATCTTGATGAATAGTACCTTCCATGTGCTCAACTTTGGAACCTGAGTTGCTGCACCGTCTCTTGAAGCCTATGTGTCTTCACACCTATTTCCAGAGTTATGTGGAAAAATGTGGTTTTGAAAATGCTAAGGAAGAAGTGCTAAAGGGACAAGTCCTTTGACACTGAGATTCATGGAATGGTGAAGAGACGATAACCCATTTCGGCATGAGAACAGAACATGACACATACACGCACACATCCATGATACACATCTGCCATAATATATATGTCCACACTAATGTGTTTATTGTAGAGAAACACATAAAAATTGTGTTTAAAAACAAATCCTATCCTAACAAACAACAAAATCCTATCTAGAATTTCTACTTCTAGAGAGGAAGGAGTTTGAAGTAGGCCACTTCTTACACTAGGAAAATGTGAAGTGGTAGATAAAATATAAAACCATCTCCTTGAAGGCATTAGGCAGCTATGATGTAACTAACACTTGAAAGACCCAGCTGAAGAGAAAAGGTAAGTTTACTGAAAGAACAACATTCTATGTTATTTTTATTCTCACTGCAAAAGCAAAAATTGAGAAGCTGAAAAGTAAGCAGAGGTATGAGCAGTACCATAGATTGGGGAAGAAAAATATCAGCAGTCAGGCAGAACCCGGCGAGATGAAATAAGTAAATATTCTAGCTATAAGTTAGAGCTCACAAAGGAAAGTACCCTATAATACTCACAAATCAAAAAAATATTACATACCAGACCTTATAAATACTGAAAGTCTAGATTGAATCAATTCTAGATGAGAGACTGTGGTGATCGATTCCTTCTCTGATTATCAAAATTCTAACAAAAATGACTCATACAAAACAGATAACATCATCTATATCCTTTATGACGTTTACATACTTGGCTAGCATTAAATTAAAAATTGCCATGAAAACATTATTTGATAAAAAGGAAAAAAAAAAGAAAATAGAATAAATCTAAGAAGTTATTCAGTTTTTAAAGTATTAGACTTTAAACAACTTCAATAATTAGATACAAGAAAATAAATATTAATGTGGGGAATTTTACCAGACAACTATAATCCTTAAAATAAGTATACACAAATTATTCAACATAAAAGTGTCATAGCTGAAAAGAACTCAGTAGATGAGTTTCCCACCAGGCGAGAGGATTGGCAGTCTGAGAATAGACCCCTGGAAAAGTCTGATCTGAACCTTCGAGAAAGAGCAGCCACACTGTAGGAGACATGTGCTGACTCTCCGGGCACTCCTACCCATGGATGAAGTTGCGTGTCCACAAAGCAGCTGGATTTTCATCAAACCTGCTTATATCATGTGTGTTCATTTCTATAATTATGTAATTATATTAAATATTATAAAATGAAATAAATAAAGTATAAAATTCAACAAAAGCAAAAAGAAGAAAAGAGCAGATACAAAAACAGAAGAACAAAAAGAGCTTAGAAGGCAGAGGGGAAAGGTGAAGGGGCCCACAGTTGATATTTAGAATGAGAAGGGAATCAGAGAACACACCAGAAGCAGTATTTGAAAGGGTAATTTCTGAGAATTTCAAAAAAAGAAACCCAAAAGGCCACAGATGTGTGATATACTATATAACCTAAAAAGCTTAATAACAAAGAAAACCATAATCTATAATAATGGAACTTCAGGGAACCCACACAAAGGGAAAATCCTAAAAGCAGCCAAGAATAAAAGGACACGTTTCTTTGAAATGAACAATATAAATCCTACAGCTGACATCCCCACAAAAACATTGGAAGTCTGAAAACATTGGAGTAACTACTAACCAAGTTACAGAAATAGAAAATATGTATTTCCTTATATCTATTAAGGGAAGTAATCAAAAATATTAAACAGTTTCACAGACTTTTGATTTCAGTCAAAATGAAGTAAAGCCACAGAGTCTCTTTCAATGATTATAACTAGAATCTCTAGGCAGAACATTCGTGCTCAAATGTTATAGCACCATGACTCACAACCACAAAGATGAGGAAAGAACCCAAGGACCCTTTACCACTTGAATGGATTAATAAATTGTGGTATATGTATACCATGGAATACCATTCAGCCATATAAAAAGACGAAAATTTTTTATCTTTGGTAACAACCTGAACATGTTTACAGAATATTCTCCTAAACAAAGTATCACAAGAATGGAAAAACAAGCATTGCCTGTACTCAGTACTACTTTGAAACTAGTGGATTAACAACTACGTGTTCACATGAGAGAAAAACTAAATTAAATTCAAATGAGGTAAGGGGATGGGGGTAAGTTCCCACCCAGTGAGTCCATTGCATGGGTATATGGCACACTTCCTGGGTGAAGGACACAGCTACAACAGGGAACCCGGACTTAAAGCTTACAAAAGCAATTTATGTAACCTCATCTTATGTACCCCAATAATAACCTGGAATTTTAAAATACATCTCTAGACAGTATACAAAAAAGCAACTAAATGAGGGCTCTTAAAAGTAAATAGTATCAGACAAATTTAGAAGTCAGAACCTAAAGAACAAGCATGGAGGTGGGTTTACAGCATTTGTTTTTGTTCTTGTCTCTCTCCTATGTCTCTCAGAGGGCAGCATAGAGGACAAAACTGCACAGCATGTGCAAACTGCAAAATTCTGAAAATGAACAATTTCCCCCCTCCATAGGAAAAGAAACCCCTGTGTAACAGAGTGTAGGGATAATTCCCCATGGGTTTCTGTTTGGTTTTCATTCTTCTTTCACAGCTCTGTCTAAAGCCTGACCCATTCACAAAGTTACACTTCTGTTGCAGCAACATGAACACAAAAAAAAAATTTTTTTAAAAGAAGAATTAGCAAAAAAAAAAAAACCCCAACATCTTTCTGACCAGAGGGACCAAAATGCCCTGTGTTCCAAGAAGTATGGAAAGAGACAGGGAGATTCATTCTATTTAATGTGGGGAAAATTCCTCTTACTTTTTTTCCTTGCTATTTTTTCTTCTAAAGAGTAAAAGTCATGTAAAGTTGTGTGAACATGCAGGAAACTAAAAGTTCTGAGTAAAACTTCAGCTTTCTAGTTAGAGGGCAGAGAAAAAGTGTCCCTGGGATCTGGTGCTCCTGAGGGAAATCCTGGGGAAAACTGAGCTGGAGAAGAGGATTCCTGACTGTCATCTGAGAACTGGCACAAGTCCCGGGCTCACCCCCATATATGGCTATATATGTAGAACAGATGCAAATAAGCACAGCAAAATTCTTTCATAAACAATCTGCAAAATGAACTGATGAGCAAGCCTCACACTAAACCCTGAGGGGCAGGATAGACCCAAAAAAAGTATTAAAGTCTTTCAGAACCAAATTTATATTCAGACCACCAGCCACAGAAGAGAAGAAAGAATTTGTGTACTGAACCTTACCAAGTAGATCCTAATAAAACACAACACACACAAACTCACACACACACATTCTCCAGAGGATTTTAATAGAATTCAGAGTCCTGCAACAAAATATTTAAAATGTTCAGATTGCAATTCAAATTTCCTAAGCACACAAAGATCCAGGAAAATAGGACCAATTCTCAAGGAAAATGACAATCAAAAGATATTAATATCAGAATTAATACAGTTGACATCCCCACACTACCCAGGCAATCTACAGATTCAATGCAATCCCTATTGGAATTCCAGTAGTAATTTTTATAGGAATAGAAAAAAAAATACTAAAGTTTACATGAAACCACGAAAGACCTAAAAAGCCAAAGCAATCTTCCACAAGAAGAGCAAAACTGAAGATGCCAAATTTCCTTATTTCAAATTATACTACAAAACTATAATATTCAAAACAACGTTGTATTGATATAAAAAGCTGACACAGAGACCAATGGAATGAAAAAGAGAGCCCTGAAATAAGCCCAGGGATTTTATATATATATAATAGGTATGTGTCATATATATATATATATTTATTTATTTATTTATTTTCAACTAATTTTTGACAAGTGGCCAAGAATACATAATAGGGAATGATAGTCTCTTCAACAGATGGCCTATTATCCCACATACTAGGGAAGTTGAGGCAGGAGGATCACTTGAGGCTGGGAATTTGAGGCCAGCCTGGGCAACATAGTGAGACCCTTTGCATTAAAAAAATTTTTTAAAAAGCAGAGAAAAAGAAGAAAAGGAAAAGAAATTAGCTGGATGTGCTGATGCATGCCTCTAGTCCCAGTACTTAGGAAGCTTAAATGGGAGGATCCCTTAAGCCCAGGAATTTGTGGCTGCAGTGAGCTATGATCATGACCCTGCACTCCAGTTTGGGTGGCAGAACAAGACCTCATCTCTTAAAAACAAAAATTTATACTATAATATGAAATATTTTGTAGTAAAAGATGAAAGATGAACATTGTAAATATGGCATCCTTCAAGTCCCTTCCTTTATACATAAAATCAGAATTTTGTCAATTTTTATGGCAGGTACAAAAGTAGCAAAGTGCCTCAAAATTAAGCAGTTCAACTTTTAAAAATTTTCCATAAAATCACTAACAGAACTCAGTTTAGAAACTTAAAATTATAGTAAAATGTCTCTGAATTTCTTGCAGAGGAAAGTAAGTTTTTATTATTATAAAAAACGGAAGTAACTCATGAATGTTTCAACAAAGTGGAAAGTGTTTATAATCTAACACCACAAAGAAAAAGGACTATGATTTAACCCCTGTGGTTACAGATTCCAGGCAACTATTGCAATTGGTAAAAGCCAGGAAATCCTAGGGTTCCTTTGTAAATGATCTATAAGTTGCTGTGTTTTATTTCAAACTACAGCGTGAAAGAACAGAAGAAAAACCTTCAGCAAAATGACAGTACTAAAGTGAAACACTTTTTAGGCTACTATAGAGACTTTATGAATGAAAATGGTATCCAAGATAACAAAGTAATGATTAAATAAATTTAGTAAAATTTGAAACAAACCTCCACAGGAAAATGTAGAATCTTAAACTACATGAAAGTATCCATAGTAATAACCACTTATTTTTTTTTTTTTAAATAGTCTCACTTTGTCACTCTCTGTAGAGTGCCCTGGGTAACCACTTATTTAGCTGACTCTAGAATTTCTGACAGCACATTCAAAAATCAATTGTAAAACCATTTTTCTATTGCTAAATATTTTATATAATAATCCATTATTTGTGGTACACTTATATAACCAGTTTAATCAGTAATAATTTTAGGAACAAAATTGGCTCATGAGGACACTGCCTTACAAGATAGAATAAAAGAGTGCTTTTAAAATTTTCACTGGACCGCCCTTAATGGCAAAAAGTATGCATATAAAAATTATATTTGTGAATCAATAAAATTATAATTCACAGGTAACAGTTCTGTAATTATTCTTACATATAGACATTATCTCCTTCATGCTTCTGCGCTTAGATTGCATATTAACTTTTTCACATAATTATACAAGTATTTGCTTACATGTATATTTCTTTCACTCCTTTGTGAACATTTTTATCTTGCTGAGTGGTATTCATATTGTTGTTGTATATTTTTGTGTGTAATCATGAGACTGTTGGAGCTTGAATTAGAGCAATAAAAAAAATTCATAAATTTCTTTAAAAACTTGGCAAGAGTGAAGTGAAATCAGGGACCTGTGAGTTCAAGCTTTTGGAGATAATGCCATGGAAAACAAATTGCAGTGCGAATGAATCAGACATTTTTCTGAGGGGAGAGGAAGCATTATTGATGCAGAGAAGTCAGGGAGACTAGTAACAAGCAGACCTGATGAGAACATTGCAAAAATTCATCAACCTGTGGGTCAAAATCATCAGGTAACTGTGAGCAGTATAGTAGCCTATGTAAACATTGTTAGAAGCAGTTAAGAAAATCTCATCTGAAAATCTTAGCCAACAATTTATGTTCTTGCATCATAACAATGCACCAGCTTACACAGCACTGTCTGTGATGGAGTTTTTGGCCACTAAACAAATAACTCTATTAAAACGCCCTCCCTACTCGTCTTAAGCTCCCAATGACCTTTTTCTTTATCCAAAAATAAAGAAAATATTGAACAAGAGAGATTTTGATGACATTCAGGACATCAAGGTAATATGATGACAGCTTTGATGGTGATTCCAGAAAAAAAGTTTCAAAATTACTTTGAAGGATGAACTAGTGACTGGCATCACTGCATGGCTTTCCAAGTGGAGTACTTTGAAGCTGATGATAGTGATAGTCAGCAATGAAGTACCTAGCATTTTTTTCCTAGGATGAGTTCACAAACTTAATTGTCAGACCTTCTATAAGAATAGCCATTCCTGATCTTTTTTTGTTTCCATTTGTGTAGAACGTCTATTTCCATCCCTTCATTTTCAGTCTATGTGAGTCCTTACAGGTGAAGTGGGTCTTTTGTAGGCAAGGAGTTGGGTCTTTTTTTATTCAATCCATTAAACCATTCCATGTCTTTTGAGTGGAGAATTGAGAATTTGAATCACTTATATTTAAGAAAATTATTGATAGGTAAGGAATTATAACTACCACTTTGATTTACGAAAAACTAAATTGCTAACTCTGATTAAAAATGAAATAGAACTGAAAAGAAAGTTGATGAGTAAACTGAGAGTTTTTTGAAGCAATCATTCCTAAAATTGTTTCAGCAGAAAGATGGTACCTGAAAAACCCCAAGGACTCAATTACAAAGCCCTTAGAAGTAATCAAGGAATATAGCAGCATCTTGGGATAGAAAACCAATACCCCCTATCAGTAGCCTTCAATAGTCAAGCTCAGAATAAAATAAACAACTCTATTCCTTTTATAGTAGTGCCAAAGAAGATGAAATACCTGGGAATATATCTAACAAAAGATGTGAAAGATCTCTATGAAGAAAACTATGAAAACTTGAGAAAGGAAATAGCAAATGTTAACAAATGCAAGGATGTATCATACTCATGGCTGGGAAGAATCAACATTGTTAAAATATACATACTACCCAAAGCAATCTATAGAGTTAATGCAATCCCCATCAAGGCACCAATGTCATACTTTAAAGAACTTGAAAAAATAGTACTTCAATTCATATGGAACCAGAAAAAAAAACAAATAGTAAATATAGTTCTTAGAAATAAAAAATAAAAACTCTGAAGGCATCACATTGCCAGATTTCAGGTTACACTCCAAGTCTATGGTGATCAAAACAGCACAATACTGGCACAAAAAAATGGAGATGCAAATCTATAGAATAAAATAGAGAACCTGGAGATGAACCTAGCCACATATCATCATTTGATCTTTGATAATCCTAACAAAAATATGCACTGGTGAAAAGAATCCTTATTTAACAAATGGTGCTGGGAGAACTGGTTATCCATATGTAGAAGGTTGAAACTGGACCCATACCTCTCACCATTGACAAAAATGGACTCTCATTGAATAAAAGATTTAAATTTAAGATAAGAAAAAGTAAAATTTCTGGAAGAGAGTGTGGGGAAAACACTTGAAAATATTGGCCTGGGGAAAAAACTTTATGAGGAAGACCCGACCCTCTCCTGGCAATTGCAGCAACACCAAAAAAAAAAAAAAAAAAAAATTAAAATGAATAAGTGGGATTTAATCAAGGTAAAAAGCTTTTGCACAACTAAGGGTACCACAAACAAAGCAAACAGACAGCCTTAAAAATAGGAGATTTTTGCTTGTTACAACTCTGACAAAGGCCTGATAACTAGAATCTACAGAGAACTCAAACTAAACAATAAGAAAAGAGCAAACAACTGCCTCAATAAGTGGGCAAGAGACTTGAATAGAAACTTCTCTGAAGATGACAGACAAATGGCCAACAAACACATGAAAAATTGCTTGTCATCTTTAATCATCAGAGAAATGAAAATCAAAATCATTCTGAGATATCACTTAACCCCAGCAAGATTAGCCCACATCACAAAGTCCCCAAACTGCAGATGCTGGGGTTGATGTGGAGAGAAGGGAACACGTCTACGCTGCTGGTGGGATTGCAAACTACTACAGCCTTTTTGGAAGGAAGTGTGAAGAATCCTCAAAGAACTAAAAGCTGACCTTCCTTTTGATCCTGCACTCCCATTACTAGGCATCTACTAAGAACAAAAATCATTTTACCACAAAGACATTTGTACAAGAATGTTTATTGCAGTTCAATTTATAATTGCCAAGTCATGAAGGCAGCCTAAATGCCCGTCAACCCATGAATGGACCAACAAACTATGGTATATGTATACCATGAAATACTATTCAGCCATTAAAGAAGATGGAGACTTTATATCTTTTACATTTACCTGGAAAGAATTGAAACACATTCTTCTTAGTAAAGTATTGCAAAAATGGAAAAATTAATATCCAATGTACTTAATACTAATATGAACCAATATATAAACAATTCCATGCTCAAATGAACAATAAAATACAAATACAGTCTAGTACAGAGTTAGGGGGAGGAGAGAGGGGAAAGGGGAGGGGGAGGACAATTGGCAGAAAGAGGAAGGGCATGAGGTAGGATCTCACCTAATGTGCACATCGTAAGGATGTATAACACGTCCTAGGGGTGAGGGGCTCTTTTATAACTGGAACTTTACCCAAGAAGTAAGAACAACATAATCTAAAAATTTATACTGTCATATTAATTTGAAATTTAAAAAAATAAAAAAGAAAGATGGTCATTAAATCCATAAATCAAGCAATAGTAATTAGTATCACTACTATTATTTAACATTGTTTGAAAGCTATGGTCAATACAGTAAGCCATGAAGCAAAAATATTTTTAATGTACAATTGAGTAAAAGTCTGAAATTTTTTATTGTAGGAAGCCTTCTACCCACCTCCTAAAATTCACTAATCTTACTGTTCTGTGTTTGTCTTTTATATCTTATATTATAATAAAGAATATTTTAGAATTCAAAAAATAAAGTTTATGCAAGGCAAAAAGGGAAAACATATATTGATTTACCATTGACATTACTGTATTTCTAGAAGACTTGAGGGTATTACCCAAAAATGTCTCATGGACATAGCAAAAGAATGATGTGACTTGATTACCACGTTCACCTGCACCACTTGCAATGTGCTATGCATATAGTCAATGCCCAACAATAATTTGTTCATTGCTTTATTCAATAATTATTCAAATGGCATAACTACCAAACATCTTCTACATATTAGCTTCCTTATCAGCTAACTAGTATACTATATTTATATTTTAGTGAAATGAAGTCATCTGCTCACTAAAACCATACATTTGCAAGGTAGTGATGAATGGAATTTGTCATTTTAGTTTTCCTGTGGTAAGTTTCTAGATTATGTTATCTTTTGGATTTGCAATTTTATAAATTCCCTCAACCTTATTCCTCAACTTTATTCCCTCAACTTTATTCCTGAATTATTAATGATTGCATTTGGGGGAAATGTATATATGTTCTTAACCTTTTTAAAATGTAGTAAATAAGTCCTCACTTTAGGGATCTTTCAAAAGAAAAAAGAAAGAAAAGAACTTTCCAAACATTTTTCTTTATTCAACGTGAAGGACAGCCTCCTCTAATGCGACAATGACCCAATCAAATATGAAACAGCTCTAAGACAGATGGATTTGGAATCTAGGGTCTTTACCATGATATTACTAATTTAGTACATAGGATGCTTACAAAATATTATACATAGTCTTTGTAAGTATGATCTTAAAATTAATTACACCTCCCAGGTGAAGGACTCGAATACAATTAGGACTTTTCATAATAAATACAAACAATGCAACCTAATCATATGTACCCTTATATGAATCTGAAATACAAAATTTTTTAAAGTAAATACACACATAAATTACTTATTTTTCCTATACGTTTTAAGGAAGGAGAATCTAGCATAAAAATGAGAAATTGTTAGGTTGGCCAAGTGTGGTGGTTCACATCTGTAATCCTAGCACTCTGGGAGACCACAATGGGAGAATCAGGAGTTCAAAACAAGCATGAGCAAGGTGAGATCCTGTCTGTACTAAAAATGGAAGAATTATTCAGGTATTGTGGGATGCTCCTACAGTCCCAGCTTCTCAGGAGGATCACTTGAGCCTAAGCACCTGCGGTTGCTGTGAGCTAGCTAATAACATGGCACTCTAGGCTGGGCAACATAGTGAGACTCTGTCAAATAAAGGCAGGGAGGGAGGCAGGGAGGCAGGCAGGGAGGCAAAGAGGGAGGGAGGGAGGGAGAGAAGGAAGGAAGGAAGGTGTTATCCTTGTGACATGCCTTAAAGTTTGTATCAAGGAATGAATTCCTTTAAGTTGAGGGTGTTGTATTTTTGAGAATTGTTATACAATATGGATTATTTTAAACATGTTTTTGAAGATTTTTTTTTAAATTCAGAATATTAAAGGGTACTTTTTATAAGTTCTATACACTCTCATATCTGGGCTACTCGGAACTCTCTTGTGCAAGTGACAGAATGTCAGCTCAAACCTGACATGCCTAAGGAGTCAGACCTAGATTTAAAAGTCAAATGACCAAATAGTCTTTCTTTTTCTATCTCTCTCCCCTGCATGTGTTTATATGTATTTGGAGGGAGGAGTTGGTATCATTATAACCTTTTATTCATACAAAGCTTATATATTTAAGGTGTGCAACATGTTTTGTTATACATACGTATGCATAGGGATGATTATTACTGTCAAGCAAATTAGTATCTCTTTACATTGTGTTTACATGTTGCTTTGTTTATTTGTTCTCTAGCTGTGAATTGTGTGAAATTCCATAAAATGAACAGGAGGCAACACAAACAATTTTTACTATAAATAATTCCAATAATTAGCCAAAAGCAAAGAAAAAGAGAGGATCTCACTGTTGCTTCTCCCTGCTTCAGTGGTGTGGGTGTAATGAGCAAAGAGGAGTCTGTAAATGGAGACTCTAACTGGTTCAACTTTGGCCATTCCTGGATCATATGTCCGTCCCTTTAACCATAAAGAGAAGATATCCTCTTAATAAGAGATTTAAGGGATACAAATGATTTTTGGTTGCAAAGTAGAGAAGTATAAGCTTTTAATATACCCATGACCTGATAAGTTACCCAACAGATAATTTTTCATCCCACACCCCCCCTTTGAGTCTCCAGTTTCCATTAAGCCCCTCTGTATGAGCATGCATACTCATGGATTAGCCCCCACATACAAGTGAGAATATGCAGTATTGGGGTGGGGGGAGTTTGTTCCTGGGTTACTTCACTTAGAATAATGGCTTCAGTTCCATTCGAGTTGCTACAAAAGACAGTTCATACTTTTTAATGGCCAAGTATTATGTCATGGGAATACACACACATATATCCCACCACCTACCACATTTTCTTTATTCACTCATCTGCTGATGGGCATTCAGGTTGGTTCTAAATGTTTGTAATTGTGAATTATGTTTTAATAAACATATGGTCAGGTGAGATATATATATATATACATATGTATGTGTGTGTGTATATATATATATATATGAGACTTCTTTTTCTGTTGTAGATTTTCCCAGTAGTAAGGCTATTGAACAGAACAGTAAATCTACTTTCAGTTATCTGAGAAATTTTTATACTGTTACAGGTACATTCCCACCAACTGTTCACATCCATGCACTAGTGAATGGCAGTCACTGCACTAACCGGAGCTCTCAATTATCTTAAAATCTTTGTTCATTAATATCAGTGTCTGGATGTCATGTGGATCTGTATTTTCCATTTATTTTTCCATAGTGTTTAATCATGGAATGTCATTTCCTCCTATGCCTGGTAATTTGATTGAAAGCCAAAATTTTATGTAAAAGTTCATAGAGCTAATTTGAGTTTCTAGATGAGCTATCTGGCAGGCAGTGGTGGCCAAAGCATAATCAATCTGTTATTTAGCTACTTCAAAGCATATTTAGGCTTTGTGAAGTCTGTGCTTTGTTAAATGTCACTGCTATCATTGGAATGTTTGTGTCCCCCAAGAGTCATACACTGAAATCCTAACTCAACAGGTGCTAATAATAGGAGGCACCTATTAATAACTTATATATAAGGCACCTAATAACTTTGGGAAGTTATTAGATCATGGTGGCAGAGATATCATGAGTGGCATTAGAGTCCTCAAAAAAGACCCCAGAAAGGTCTCTGCCCCCTTCCACCATGTGAGAACATGGTGAAAACATGGCTGTCAATGAGTCCTTCACGAAACCCTGGATCTGCTAGTGTCCTTGATCTTGCACTTGCCAGCCTCCAGAACCTTAAGAAATAAATTTCTGTTGTCTATAAGCTTCCCAGCCTAAGGAACAGCCTGAACAGCAGTCACACTTATTTCAAAGGTTTAGTCTTCCAGAATATCAAGTAAAAGGAAGCCTTGAATGTATAGTAGGTCCCTGGACTCCAGTTTCTGGCCCCATAGCCTCCTGAGTTTTGCTCCACTTTTAACCATCTCAGGAGTCACTTAGACTAGGTAAGTGCTTTGGTAAGAAAAGTGATACCAAATATTAGTTTAATTTTACCCTTCTCTTCTTTTGGCTTTTTCTCTCCTTGAGTACCTCTGTAAGGCTCTTTTACAGGCATTTTCTGAGTTGTTGGTCTGTAACACCTAGTTCCATGTCTGTAATTTCAAATTTCCTGAAAGACGCCTTCTTTAAACCTAGAGTTTTTATTTTTCACACTTCTAAATCTCTTTTATCATTTCATAATTGATAAGACCTAAAATGATACTTATTTTTTACCTAAATCTTTTAAAATATAAAATGCTTATCTTTCCCATTTGAATGATAATATCTGGAAGGTAAAATTTAAATTCTACATTTCTTATGTTCTCTGAAGTGATGAATGATTGATTCCATAGAAATATTGGTGGTGTGATAGGTAGGAGAAGTAGTGAGGTAAGCATTCAAAAGATTAGTTTCCACCAGGCGTGGTGGCTCACATCTATAATTCTAGTCCTCTGAAAGGCCAAGGTGTGTGGACTGCCTGAGCTCAGTTCAACACCAGCCTGAGCAAGAGCAAGACCCTGTCTCTGCATCTTACAAGGGTACAGGTGAAATTTACTAGGTGTAGAATATAAATGTCTTAACACAATAACTAAGAAAATGTCCTGAAGGCTATGTTGACCAGTTTGATGAAAGCATTTCAGAATGTTTGTAAAACCAGCACATTGTACCCCATGATTGCATTAATGTACACAGCTATGATTTAATAAAATAAAATAAAATAGCCTGGCATTATGGTGGGTACTTGTGGTCCCAGCTACTTGGGAGACGAGGCAAGAGGATCACATGAGCCCAAGAGTTTGAGGTTGCCATGAGCTATGGTGCCACAGCACTATATCCAGGAAAAGAAAGTGAGATTCAATCTCAAAAAAGAAAAAAATAATTAGTTTCTATTTGCAGTCCCAACCTGGTAAGTTCCTTAACATCTCTTACCCAGAATTTCTACTCTTAGAAATCTAAGCTACATGTGCCCATAAGGAAATGAAAGCAAATATAGTCCACTGATCAGGTCTGCACAATACTAATTTGTTGTAATTTTATTTATCTCTGAAGGATTTTACTGATACCCAATGCATTTATATAAATATGTGCATGTGTGTCTATCATGCTCCTTTACAATAAACAATTTGTCTGTGTCAATGAACGTGTATTTGCATTTTCTCCAAATGTTGAGTTTTCAGTCTATGAGAGCTTGATGAGGCACATTCTGCTGAAAATCCCAGCCAAAATTCTAAATGCCCCCGCCAAGACTATTCTACCATTTTATGCAGTGTGGAATATGTTTTGCAACAAGTGTTTACGCAGCTGTGCCCTCTTTTTCTGCCATTTACTTTTTGTCAGGCAAACAATATTGATGCTACAAGATATCTAGAGTATGTGAGTGATAATGTGGGATCTCTTTCAAAGTAAAGAAAGGAAGTTCATCAGAGTAGATGTCAAAATGGAAGATTTATTTGGCTTGAGCTGCCTTCTGGGAAATAATAGAGAATATTGAAGGGTAAAGACTATCAGAAGATTTGAAATTTGTGTAAGTCCTCTGACAAATGAGGAGCATCATAAAAATCACTGCATTGTAGAATCTGTTAATACGGTAGCAAAAAATAAAAACAAAATTAAAATATCAATGATGCTGAATTATGGGCTCCCTAAAGACCAGGAGCCATGCCCTATAAAATTCATTTGTGTACCACAATATTATCTAGTTAAGTGCTTTGTTTGTAATCCAAGATCATAGGCCATTTGGTGAATTGAGTTGAAGTGACTGTATTGTGATCAGATATTTAAATTACTTATTCTTATGCCTGAAATTTCTCTCGAGAAAATCAGCAGAAAAATCCGAAGCAATCATTATCCTTGAGTAATACAAAAAGTCATGTAAAAAAACCACCCACCTTTAAAATAGATATACTTATATGTTAAAATAAACACACTGCATGACAAAAATTAAATTAAATTAAATTAAATTAAAAATCACTGAAGCCTAACCAAATATTATATGGAAGGTGTCTGAGAGAAACTAGGGCAGAAGACCAGTCATGATCATAGAGGATGTGAAGAGAAGAAATAACAATTGCTAACACATGGAACTAGAACACCTCTCCATGAGCCTAGGCTACCAAGTTTTATTAGTGCTCAGTAGCACTGATTCTTCTGGTGCTTCTGTTTTAATGTATGCTTCTCGATGTGCCAAATTTTCACAGCTTGCGTGTATGGGGATGTTCACCACCCAAAAGAAAGCTTTAGTTAACAATGGCAATCACTAGAAACAAAAACTAGCACTTATATATGTTTATATTAGCAAATATCATATTTTAAGTAACAAAAACAATTTCTTGACAAATACGGTGACTTGCATTCTTTTAGAACCCTAGAACTATGTAGCTGCATCTATTAATATATTTACATTTATATATACACATATATGTGTCATGAAAAAGTTCTAGAAAACTAAATACTGTTACGGACTGAATGTTTGTGTCCCTCAAAAATTCATATGCTTCAAACCTAACCCCCAAAGTCATGGCATTAGGTGGCAGAACCTTTGGGAGGTGATTAGGTGATGAAGGTGGAGCTGCCACAAATGGGATTAGTGCCCTTATTACAGAGGCCCCAGAGAGCTCCTCCATGTGAGGATACAATGAAAAACCAGGTGTCTTCAGCATAGAAGACAGCCCTTACTTATCAGAACCCCAACCATGCTGGCACCCTGATCTCTGACCTCTAGCCTCCAGTGTGAAATAAATGTCATTTAAGCCAGTCAGTCTATTAACATTCTGTTCTAACAGCTCCAAATGACCCTTATGTCAAAGGAAAGGGAGTAGATGGTGGTGAGGAAGGTGAGAAAAATAATATTAAATTTTTACAGGCAATTCATAGGCAATTTTAAATGCAAGTTCATAAGCATTATTTGAATGTAACAGTTTATATTTAAATATAGACATACATAAAATAAAAGGTCATGATATCTATTGTTCATCAATTTGTGGCTTATGGAACCATCCAATATTAATTCAAATTTTACTTTACTCTTCTCATCATAATAACTAATGTTCTAAAATTCAAAAAATAAATGTAATAATAATTATAACATTTTATTTATTGCCATAGCTTTGACAACACATGTCAAAAGGCACATTTATTTAGACTATCCAGGCAGTATTATTGCTAAGCTTGATGGTATTGTCTTATGCTCCTACCATCTGAAACCTGCTCCTCTGACTCACTTCCTGAAGAGCAAGCAAATTCTTGTCAAAGAAGAAAAAGAAAAGTGAAGCTCCATTGAAGATAACACTTGTTTGTTTTTATTAAATCCACAGGATTTTTATGCCAGAAAATGTACATAAAAGCCACATTGTTCATATATTGCTAAACCTTTTATAGAATTATATTCCCTTGTGTAATATGAGCTAGTTTAAAAAAAAAGAAAACCTTTCTGTGTTTATTTCTGTGATATAAAATTACTTCCTACAAACTTGACCTTAGATACACATCCTGCGTTTGTCTCTCCTTTTTTTTTCAAAAATGTGAAAATGAGGGCAAATGTAATTTTTCTAAAGTATCAAAGGGAGATAGAGAAAAGGGTGGTTTTCACAGTGTGGTATATTAACAGTGGCAAAAACTGAATGCCAGCAGCAGGTAAAGTCTATGGCCACTGGAGAATCATTACAAAAACAGCATCATCACAAAAGATGGTTCAGTTGTTTCAAGTCATATTGAAACCACCAATAACATGACACATTTCTTCAATCTAAAAAGATAAAGGAGATATTAAAAATCATTGAATATCAAAAATTATTGTTTCCTTTAATGTGTTAAAATTTGCTTTCCCAGATTTGATGATGAGCTTCCTACTCACTGAGAGAATATTCACCTAGAAATGGCCAGAGCTGTGAAGTCCCCCACTAATCATCATTTCACTCTCCCACCTCCCCCCCAAATCAGTATTCACTAGTTAAGAATTATAACCAGGTCCAGCGCCTGCTCAGCCAGGAATTCTATTAACCCTGTGTAAAGAGAATGGAGATTGCCTCTATCCATGTGTATTCATAAGCCATCTTGAAGTGAGCCTTGGAACCAAGAAAACGAAAGACAGCCTTGGACCATTCATGCATATTCAGCCATCAACTTCACAGGATGGCAGCCATAGATTTGTCCCATGGATTCAGTGACCTTTGATGATCTAGCTGTGGACTTCACCCCAGAGGAGCGGACTTTACTGGACCCAATTCAGAGAAATCTCTACAGAGATGTGATGCTGGAGAACTACAAGAATTTCGCCATAGTAGGATGTCAGCTCTTCAAACCTAGTCTGATCTCTTGGTTGGAACAATCAGAGTCAAGGACTGCACAGAGAGTTCTTCATGAATGGAAAGTGCAACTTAAAACTAAAGAGTTGGCACCTCAGCAGGATTTTTTGTGGGGACCAGCCTCCAATGGGATACTAGTGGCAGGAAGCCACAGTGGAGGGGAGCTTAGCAACAAGCAATGTAGAGACATCTTCAGTGAACACTCATGCCTTAAAACACATGTGAGAACTGAAAATAATGAAAATGTATCTGAATGTAATGAGTATGGATTAGACTTTATTACTCTGCATAAGAAAACCTCTACTGGAGAGAAACTTTCTGTGTTGAATCAAAGTGGAAAAGCCTTCAGCCCTACCCCAGATGTCTTCACACAAGATAAATCTTTTGAATGCAGTGACTATGGGAAATCCTTTATTAATCAGTCATACTTTCAGGCACAGAAGGAAACTAACAATGGAGAAAAATTTCATGAATGGAAGGAATGTGGAATTTATTCCACAAACTTTGCTGTGCATATGCAAAATCACAATTCAGAAAAACCTTACAAATGTAAGGAATGTGGAAAAGGCTTTAGATATTCTGCATATCTTAATATTCACATGGGAGCTCACACTGGAGACAACCCCTATGAATGTAAGGAATGTGGGAAAACCTTCACTAGGACTTGTCAACTTACTCAGCATAGAAAATCTCACACTGGAGAGAAGCCTTATAAATGTGAGGAATGTGGGAGAGCCTTCACTGTTTCCTCATGCTTAAGTCAACATATGAAAATCCACATGGGGGAGAATCCCTGTGAATGTAAAGAATGTGGGACAGTTTTCACTAAGTCTTCTCAACTTACAGAACATATAAAAACTCATACCATGGAGAATCCCTTTGAATGTAAAGTATGTGGGAAATCCTTTAGAAATTTCACACGCCTTAATGATCACTACCGAATTCACACTGGAATAAAACCCTATAAGTGTAAGGACTGTGGGAAAGCTTTCACTCAGAACTCAGACCTTACTAAACATGTACGAACTCACAATGGAAAGAAGCCCTATGAATGTAATGAATGTGGGAAAACCTTTGCTAGATCCTCTCGCCTTAGTGAACATCTAAGAACTCACACTGGAGAGAAGCCTTTTGAATGTGTCAAATGTGGGAAAGCATTTGCAATTTCCTCAAATCTTAGTGGACATTTGAAAATTCACACTGGGGAGAAACCCTTTGAGTGCCCAGAATGTGGAAAAGCATTTACACATTCCTCCAGTCTTAAGAATCACATGCGGACACACAGTGCCAAAAAGCCATACACATGTATGGAATGTGGCAAAGCCTTTAAGTTTCCCACATGTGTTAACCTTCACATGTGAATCCACACTGGAGAAAAACCCTATGAATGTAAGCAATGTGGGAAATCGTTCAATTATTCCAATTCATTTCAATTGCACAAAAGGACTTACACTGGGGAGAAACTTTATGAATGTAAGGAGTGTGGGAAAGCCTTCAGTTCTTCAAGTTCCTTTAGAAATAATGAAAGAAGGCATGCAGATGAGAAACTATCAGTGTAAGGAGTGTGGAAAAGCTGAAAGGTGTCCCCATTCACTTCTGAAACATGAAATAACTCAAAGAGGAGAAACCATGTGAATGTAAGGAATGTAGAAGCACCTTCACTTATACCTCAGGTCATGGTGAAAATGTATGAATTCACAGTGGAGAAGACCCTATGTCAGCAGGGAATGAGGAAGCGACTTCACTAATTCCTCAAGCCTTATCTTGCACATCAGAAATCTTGGTGGAGAAACTCTGTGAATGTAGAGAATCCAAGGATTCTACATCCTTTCCTAATCCTACAAATTTTAATATGCATATATGAACTTACATTAGAGGAAAAAAACCCTATTAATTTTAATGGTATGGTGCAAATGACCCCACTACCTATCCAAAGTCATATTTAGAATCTCTGACCCGTATTTTTATAGTGTAACTGTATTTGGACATAAGGCTTTAAAAGAGATAAGTAACTTCAAATGAGGCTGTTAGGGTTGATTCCTAATTCAGGATCACTGGTGTTCCTATTAGAATAGAACATGAAGGAAAGATGTACACACAAAGAAGCCCCTGTGAACCCACCAGAAGGTGGCCCTCTGCAAGCCAGGAACAGAGGCCTGAAACAGATGTTTCTGTTCTGGCATCTAGAGGAAATCAACCCTGACCGCCATCTTGATATTGAACTTCAAGAATTGTATGCCAATAAATTTTTCTTGGTTAAGTCAAAAAAAAAAAAAAAGGATTATAACCAGAAGACTTAATGTTGACCAAATAGTGACCAATTTCTCAATATTATTTGCTTCTTCTTTAGCTGTTTATATATTTTAATGAAAAGCCTCAGGTTTTGTTTAAATTATACTGTATTCATCAGTTGCATTACTCTGAACAAGGTATTTAACTTCTCTGGGCCTCCATTTCTCATAAGCTAAATAGAAATAATAACAGCCTCTACTTCACAAGATAATGATAAGCATTAACTCAGCTGACATGTGTATGTGTTCAGAGAGGCACCTGGTACATAATGAACACTCAAAGCATGCTGTTGTTTGTTGCTATTGTTGTTCACAGAAGGAAAGGACCCCAAGAAATCAAATATCTGGCTTGTAAGTATCCCCTTTTCACTTGCTGATATGACCAGTGGAAAATATTAATTGGAACTGCCTGAAATCTAAACTTAGAGATGAAGAAAAAGTGATAGCTCACAGATTCCAAAACAACATTCTATTCCAAAATAAGTCCAATGGACTGTATTGTGGTCCCATTGTGTTCAATACACACACACACATATATATGTATATATATTCATATATATATATATATATAGTTTTTTTTTTTTTTTGAGACAGGGTTTCACTCTGTTGCCCTGCATGAAGTGCCATGTCATGGAGTCATAGCTCATAGCAACCTCAAACTCTTGGGCTTAAGCCATCCTCTTGCCTCAGCCTCCCAAAAGCAGGAATTAAATGCAGCATCCAGAATATTTGGAAAAAACGAACACAAGAAAAAACATCCTTGAAGAGTGGGATTCTGTCTAGCCAATCTTTGGCAAAATAGTTAACTAATTACACCTTCAAATTCAGAGCCACATTCAGGATTACACCAAAGAACACTTTATTTATTCTGATGAAACAATCCTTCCATGAATGCCGCATTGAGTATTTTCTTAGTGGAGTCACCTACTGTGTTTTTTCCACTGCATACCTATTTGTCCTACTGACAATTTCACCAATAAGATCATCTGAGAAAAAGAGCTGAAATTATTCCAGTTCAGTTTTTGACCAAGCACTTTGAGGAAAGGTGAATCCCTATTGTGTGATAGAATACAAGAACATTATAAGATCCCCATCACCATTGCAATAAACCTTTCACCTATTTGATACAGGTTAAGTATTATCATCATCGTCTTCATCACTAGCTTCAGATTCACTGAAACTAATATCATTGCATATAGGAAGAGTTTCTTCATGCTCATGTTCATCATCAAACTATCCTTCAACCTCATTGTCCTCAAAAATTCACATTGCAATATCATCATCAATTATATGCCTTCTCCCTGCCATTTTTCTCCAAGCACAACTGCATAAATATAATGCATGCTCACCTGTTTGCATCAAAACACACGGGCTGCCAAGAAATAGAAAGAGTACAATTTGCTCTGTTCGGTACAATTGATATTACATGAGGAAATGTGTCAAACAGACTCAAACAGCAAAACAAATGCAAAAAATCTGATATTGGAACAAAATAGGAAAATCATTTTATTGGGCAAGGTCTGACATGGGATGGGAAAGGGTTTAATTTATAATCTTTCTGTATTTTCAATGAAGGCCTTTAAATCTATGAACTTTCCCCTTATGACAGCTTTTGCTGTGTCTTATAGATTTTAATAGTTTGCGTCCCCTTTGTCATTCAGTTCAAAGAATCTTATTTCCATCTTCATTTCATTCTTGTTTCAACAATCATTGAAAACCAGATTGCTTAATTTCAATGGCTTTGTTTATGTTTATGTATTTCTCTTTTGATTGATTTCCAGTTTTTTTCCACTGTGGCCTAAGTAGGTACATGATATGATTTTACTTCTTTGAATTTGTTGAAACCTGTTTTGTAGCCTAACATATCATTAGTCTTGGAGAGTGTCCCGTGTGCTGCTGAAAAGAATGTATGTTCTGTAGTTTTTGAGTATAATATTCTGTAAATGTCTGTTAGGTCTATTTGATTTAGGGCTTGGTTTAAGTCCATTGTTTATTTATTTTCTGCTTTGATGATTTGTGGAGTTCTGACAGTGGGGTACTGAGGTCCCCAGCAATTACAGTGGTGCCATTTGTTTCTTTGCTTAGCCATAGTAAAATTTGCTTTATGTATCTGGAATCTCCTGTCTTGGGCACATAGACTTTCAGAATTTTTATGTCTTTTTGTTGTATTGCTCTCTTCAGCACTATATAATGATCCTCTTTGCCTTTCTATATCTTTGTTGGCTTAAAGTCAGTTTTACCTGATATTAAAATGGTTACACCTGGCTCGGCGCCTGTGGCTCAAGCAGCTAAAGCACCAGCCACATACACCTAAGGTGGCGGGTTCGAATC
>NW_003852431.1:10148350-10187420 GCF_000181295.1 Otolemur garnettii
AAAAAAAAAAAAAAAAAAAAATGGTTACACCTGCTTTGTTTTGATTTCCATTGTCATGAAATATTTTTTTCTATATTTTCACGTTAAGTCTGTGTGCATAATTGTGGTTTGGATGTGTTTCCTAGAGACTAGAGATACTTGGGTTAGGTTTTTTCACCCATTCAGCCAGCTTATGTCTTTTGAAACATTTCATCGACATTAATTGATAACAATATGTGGTAAGTTGTTTTATTCATCCTCTTGGGTAGATACTTTATTGCTTTATTATTTTACCTCTTGACCTATAGTTTTATAGCAGTTGTGAGTTTGGGGGTTTTCTAGGAGAATTTACATTGGCTGAAATCTTTTGTGCTATTTTGTGTGTAGTCCTGGTCGAGAGTATTCTGTACAGAGCAGGTCAGGTCATGGCAAATTCCCTCAGTGTATGCTTATTTGAAAAATAATTTCTCTGTCTATTGTAAAACTTAGTTTTGTAGAATACAAAACTCTAGGCTACCAGTTGTTCTGTTTAAGTCGATTGAACATAGTGCCCCAGTCATTCCGGTTTGTAAGGTTTCTGCTGAGAAGTGGGAATTTAGCCTGTTGGGTTTTCCTTTGTATGTTATTGATGCTTTTGTCTTGCTTTCAGGATTTTCTCCTTCATTTTGACTGGCCAGGTTGATTACTATGTGTCTTTGAAATGAACTTTTGCTATGAATCTTTACAGTCTTCATTGTTCATGTTGTATCTGTATGTCTGAATTTCTGCAATACCAGGAATGTTTTCCTCAATAATCTTCTCAAATAGGTTTACTATGGTTTTATCTCTTTCCTCTTCTCCCTCAAGGATACCTATAATTTTAATGTTAGTTGACTTCACGACTTCTCATAGTCCCATTATCTCTCTCAATAAATGCTTGGACATTTTTATACTCTCCTCCACCACTTTGAACGACTGGCTTATCTCAAGAGACTTGTCTTTAACCTCTGTAAGCTCTGAGAATATTTCTTCTCCTTGGTTAATCCTCTTGTTAAGATTTTTATTATGTATTAAGTTTATTAAATTATTCTTTTCATTTCTTCAAGTTGTTATATCCTTTCATATAATCTAGCTCTCTAGTGACTTTTCAAATAATTTTTTCCATTGATTTCTCTCTTTTTGGCTTCTTTTTGTTGGTTTTTAACTTTTCTTCAATTCCATTCACTTGCATCCCCTCTCCTCTCTCCTTTGTCTGAAATTCTTCCTTCCCTCAGGACAGTCCAGCAAGCAATGTCTCTACTCAGCCATCTTGCCACCATCTCCCATTTTTTTCATTCATGTCCTGAAACATGTTTTGTTTGTTTTTTGCCTTCTTTGTGATGATTTCCAACTTTCTATTTAATCCTATATATCTTATTTGCCATCCATATTCTGAATTTCTTTTTATTGGGATCTATTACTGTAGATCTATCATGATCCCCTGAGGTTGTTAAATTAGATTATTTTTCATGGTACCAGAATCTTTTTGCTGGTTTCTTCCCATCTGAAACCTTTTCTTTGACTCAGGACAGATAGGTTTGCAATACATCTGTTTTCCTTTGCTGAGAATTCTCCTACTAAGTGAGAAGAAGGAGAGGAACCTATATGGTGCTTTTGTGACATACTCTGTGAGATTCACCTTGTAGGGGATGGATGGATGGATGGATGTACTGAGAGCCTACATTGCAGCTGTTCTGTGTTGTCCTATTCCTCTGTTTTTGTCACACTATAAGCTGATGCTGTGCGATCTTCATGACATGTGGTAGGTCATTCCCCAGGAGACTGTTGGAACCTTAGGTAGAGAGGTTAAGCAAGCCTGTCCTCATGGGGGCTAAGATTGTGGGATATTGCTCTGCCCAGATCTCTTTGCAGCAGTGACATTTGCAGCCTGGTTAGGCTACCTGGGCAGCAGTTGTAGATGTTGGGCTGTTGGTGTTCACTCTAGCCAGCTTCAGGTTTGGCGGCAGCTCGAGGCTAGTGAATCCCTGGCAGAGTGTTTTTCCATGGGAGCAGTTCCTCCCTGGGGGTGAGGAGGAGCTGCAAGTTCAGGCAGCTGTGCAAGAGCCTCAGGAGAAGGGCTACAGGGACCAGTGGCAGCATAGTAGCTGCTTTTGCTGGGCTGTGGGGTCAGGTGACAGGGGCAGAGCTATGGGGCCACATGGCAGTGTGAGTCTCAGAGGTGAGGCCCAGGGCCTGGGCCACCAGGACACCATGGCTCTCCCCCACCCAGGTCCTGTGGAGGCAGTCACTTCAGGGCTTCTCAGTTGGCATCTATGGTACCTGGACTTCTTGAATCCCCCATGGGGAGGAAGAGTGTTCAGCTGCCCATAACAGGGTATATAAGTTTGTCCACTATCCCTGTTTCCTTCTTGGTCTGGGTGGGGTGAAATGGGGGAAACTGCAGCAAAGCTGAGGCCTGTTTAGACCTGGCACTGTGGAACTGAGAGCTCACACTGGCATCAGATGTAGCACTGCAGGAAGGGAAGCTATGGTTCCAGTGTAATGCTCACTGTCCAGTGTAATGTGGTTGCACAGACATCAAGCAGCTCCCTGATCAACCTGGAGGTCTGGAGGGGAGAGCACAGCTCAGGGCCATAGTGCCCACATGGTGCATATTTAGCCCCAGAGTCTACTCCTCCTTCCTTCCTGAAATGTGGGTATCTCTTCCAGGTACCTTCCAATTTTGCCCCATGGATCATCTTGTCACCTTCTCCTTCACTCTGAATGTCCCTCACTGCTTCTCTGATGATTCACAATGCTCTTTCCAAAAAGGCCTGTCTATAGGTGGGCCTCCATACACAACTTTTGATTCTCTCCTTGAGGGTGGCATGGGCAGTTAGCCTCTACTTCTCCATCTTGCCCCCTCATCCCTAATTCAATTGTTAAAGTATTTGAGCAAGGAGTGAAAGAAAAGCTACATGTTCCAATTGTGCTTGGGTTACATTGGCAAAGGATGAGTAACTTATATTATTGTCCCTTATATCACAGGAAACAGAAACAGAACAGTTACAGACCCACAAAGATAGCAAACTAATAAACACTAGGCAGAACAAATACTCCTTAGATTCAGTCCAGATCTCACTGTCTTACATGACTGCTACTCACTCACTGAAAGGAACACAAGTTCTGGTTGAGGTAATTTGGTATGTTGGAAAAAGAATTCAATCAGGATGCAAGTGTTCATATCTTTCTGCCACTCTCCGTGTAAATTCTGCAAGAGGCTCAGCATGTAATCTTGGTTTACCCCATAGAAAACAGAGAAGATAAAACCTCACATGCTTAAGGAGAGGCCAAATCTCTTGAAATATCTTCTAGCTCCCTTATGGATTTATTGCTGCCCCTAAAGTCTTTCATAAGTTTCTTATTAGGTTGGCCAGCAACTGCTCAAAATGCATTACTATTAAAATGACAATGAGGCAGAATGATGTCTTAACAAACCAATACATATTTTATGGATGGGACTGTGTATAATTTTGGTACTAATATTAATTTAATGAGCACTTCTGTTTTTTACAGATTGGTCAATTCATTTTTTATTTCCTGTAGTTTGGGTCAGGCCCCTTAGTAATTGGCCTCCAGACAATTTCTCTGAAAGTAGTTTTTTTTAATGGAGGTCTAGATGATGATATATGTTGTTAAACAGTCTGCTTATGAAAAAAAAATTCTAATCTGATGTCTATGTCAGATAACCCTGGAGGGTTGCCATCTGGTTCATGTATTTTTAATAATTTCAAGATTGGGTTGCTATAGTTCAGATCTACAGTGTTCTTTGTTTTATTTGGTCTAGAGTTAATATGAGTCACTATAAAACCAGAATCAGCAACTCCCTATGAAAGGGGTGTGGGGTGAAGACATCCAATATGCTTATAATTAAAGCATGTTGTTAAAACAACATTTACATCACAAATGCAAGCCCAATTGGAAATCAACACAAAGTGACAAACTTTTTGCTTTTAAGAATTTCACAGAATATGAACGTTTTAACACAATAACTAAGAAAATGACATGAAGGCTATGTTAACCAGTTTGATGGAAGTGTTTTGGATTGTATGTGAAAACACCACACTGTACCCCAGAAGTGCATTAATGTACACAGTTACCATTCAATAAAAAATAAAAAAATAAAAGAAATAAAAAAAGAATTTCACTAGTTGTAGAATTTTCCAATATTAGGGCAGCTTCAATTGAAAAGTTTAAATATTAAATATTTATTCAACAGCCTCAAAGTAATATTCATGTTCTTTTGAAGGAATTATGTGAGAATATTAATCCTTCTAAATGAGTATGTCAGGCGCACTGTGTGCTGCTTTAACAATTTAAAGGACATCCCAACTAACTTGGAAAATTAATGTTGCAGATAAAATGATTCATTCCCAGAGAGAAACTCATTGAGTGGAAAATACAAAAAGAGTACCTTTTTATGCTCTTTCCTTTTTTTAGGCAAAGATATCATTCTTCTATTAACATTTACTATTTCCTCCTTTTCTCATATCTTTTTAAATTTATAATTGGTCATAGTAAATTGAACATTATGCTAATGCAGTTTGAAATAAGAAAAACGTCTGAGAATATGTTTACCAAAATTGTTAAGCACATCATAATTTGTCATCATTACCAATTTAAAAATTGAAATTGTACTTAAATATATAGATATTCCTTTTTAATATATTTTTCTATGCTTGGTCAAAAAATACATTCTTATAAGTTAAAGGGAAAAAAATCACACACATTTTTTTCACAGTGATTCATGTTTATGTACAGTCTTCTATATATATGTAGAACCTGTATTAGTTGACCACAAAATGGACTGCAGCAAACTGGTCAACATAAGGAACTAGGCCTACTGTACTGAAATGTACATATGGTGCATGTCCAGTCTATGAAAATTAGGTCAACTTAAGGAGGTGGTCAAGGCAGGAAGGGGGTCAGCTATAGAGGTTCAAGTATATCTTTCTCTCTGTACACACATGTACACATAAATATATCATAATTAAAATCACAATAATCTGCTAGTAGACTCTACCACATAATTATTTTGTTAGTAAATATTTATTATTCTTTAATATATCATATTAAATGACCATACAAAATGGCATTTCATCAATATGCCATTATTTATTTGACTCTCTGTTGTTACCTATTTATGCTGCTTCCAGTTTTCTACTCCTACTAATAATACATTTTTATAGAAATATTCATACACCTTTCTGAATAGATTCTTATAATAAATCTAAAAAGGGAAAAGAATGAGTCCAAGGAGCTGGTGGTACATACTTCAATTATCTTTCCTGTTAACAATTTATACTCTGACTAGCAATATACCAATCCTTCACTGGTATATTAAATGTTACTGTCATTTTTAAAAATATATATTACCTAGTGTTTGAAAAATTACCTTAATGACCAATGAGCGTTATCACATTCCCCACATGTAATCTCATGTATATTTATTCTTCTGTAAATTTTTTGTTCATACTCATTTCTCAGTGTTTCAAAATTTGCTTTTTCATCTTCCTATTTATTGATCTTTATCTCTTTCTCACTGCCTAAAGATGAAAAAATAAAAATGATGTGAATTATGTTGTACTGAACATAAAGGAAGGGAATGGAAAGACTTCATATTCTTCCTCCATTACAAGGCTAGAGGAGTAGGCCAGACACCATCACTCATGCATGTAATTCTAGCAGTCTGGAAGGCTGAGACAGGTGGATTGTCTGAGCTCATGAGTTCAAGACCAAACTGAGCAAGAGCGAGACCCCATCCCTACTACAAAAATAGAAAAACTGAGGCAAGAGCATTGCTTGAGCCCAAGAGTTTAAGATTGCTGTGTGTTACGATGATGCCACAGCACTCTACCCAAGGCAAAAAAGTGAGACTCTGGCTCAAAAACAAACAAACAAAAAAGACTAGGGGAGGAGTTCTTAGAAGGTCAGAGTTTAGGGAACATTTAAAAGAGAGAGTGGGAGATCCTTCTCTCCCACTTTCTAATTCTTAAAAAGAAAGAAGGAAGGTGGAAGTTCATATTTGAGATGACTTTCAAGTTGCTATTTTTCCCTCCCTATTTTTCTTGTGGCATAAGATTTCACTGAAGTGCAACCTTGGATAATGAATGCACTGAGAAATTCTGGCTGATTTTGTCTAAGGTTTAAGATTTAGCCTTATTTAAGTGCAATTTACTGTACCAGAAGGCAGCATAATGAAAATTGATTTGAATATGATCTTGCCCAAAATGGTGATGATACAAAGCTGATTAACAAGACTTTTGCCAATAACCCAATGAACTTTGAATTCTAGAGTGCTGTTATTTAAAGAAGTATACTCAATAGCACAAAGATGAATTATAATAATTGAATCAAAATGCAATCAGCAATTGTTTAAACTGGGAACCCTCCTGGTTCTTCAAAACTCCTGTCCTTGATGAATCTAAGTGAGAGTTTCCAAATCTATAGAGTAATGTTACCCATGTTACTACAAGTGTTTGTTTCTTCTTGCATAAATATAGCTATAGGTTATATTATGTATTCAACTCCAAACATTTAGATCACTGTATAGAGAAAAATTCTGAATCAGAACATCAAAGTGAAAATGATCACTTCACTATGTTTGTTTTATGTTCAGAAGCATGAGGCAGCAACCAAATATTAGTCATATCTCTGTGCCATCACCAATATTTAGAAAAGAACTTGACAGAAATAATGTTTATGGGCATAAAAAGAGTAGAGACCAATTAGTTTTTCTGTACTGTGAGTCTAGGAGGCTTAATTAACTATACTCATTCTTGATCCTGTTCAAGACTACCTCATGGAAAAATAAAAGTCATCTTAACACTTCCTTCTAATGAATATGGCACTAAACATTTAACATCCACTAAAAGAAGTAAAATTTCTAACTTAACTTTTCAGTTATTTCCTTTTGAATAGTAAATATTAAAACTATGCTTTAACATTTCAAATATATGATAAGGAAAAGGCTTTGCTTGGTTCTCCACAGCTCATAGCGATTTTATCTATAGGAAAAATCAGTATAGATGTAATAGCAGCCCTTACTCAATTCCTTTTACCATGAGCACTGATGGCTGCAGTTATAAAGTATTAACTACTACTGCCTGTTAAATAAAATGAAAATCTAACCCCAAGATTAGATCTCTCATGGAAAATAACATATAAATGAAATACAAATATAACCCTCAAATAATGTTCATATTTCTCAAGAAAATGTAATTTTTACTTTTTAAAACATGCAATTTACTAGCAGCTCCTATAATCACAGTGATTCTCACATTAGCATAGAGCACATGCTCATAATTTTTTAGTCTGGCAGTTCATTGAACCAATCTTTTTGTTGTTGCTACTTAGATCTTGATTTTAACGTTCATATATCTTGAAAGAACATGAGTGAATAAATTGAGTTTGATTCTTTGAGATATCTTCATATCCATCCCGTGTATTCCTTTTAAAGAAAATGATATCCATATATTAGTATTTACATCACACAGACTAGAATTTTTAAGGCACAGGTAAGACCCATGGAAGAAAATAATTCATTATGCTGTCTGTGAAATGGCTCCTGAATTCATTCAGCTAGATCTCTTCTGAGATTCAGATGAACATTTCGAAATTTCTTTTACCTACACCAACACCTAATGTACTTATTTTTCCTACAGGTTCACCAACTACTTTTAACCCGAAAATGCTTTAATTTTCTGTTTAGTGTTTTTCATTATTCCCTTTCACATTTATTATATATTTAATACATCAGCAACTTTTTCCAAAATATTATTATACTCATTATTCCTCTTAATCCTGTTATCCAAACCTAGTTGCTATAATAATTACCAAACAAGGAGGCTGAACCCAATCACAAGTCCTACTCTACGCGCACTAGGTTACAAAAAGCACACAATAGATATAAGGTATATGAGACCTTGGCAGGCTTACTTAGCACTTCTATTTAAAACTTCCAAATTGTCTCACAAATCAGCTGTCACCATTACTGCCACATATGTGACCATGCTAAACCCTACAGTCAGTGGTACAGGCAGATTGCAGATATTCCAGAATTACTCTCCTATCTTCTTTTTCATTCATAAGTAGCTATGAGATATATACCAATTGCAAGAGTCCTTTCTCAACATTGATGGTTCTCTTAGGAAATTCTTTAAAGTTGTTAATACATAGCTTATTCTTTTCATCAGGGTCTTTGCTGGACCCTGAAAAAAGGTTTTGAAATGATAGTTCTTAACAGAAAATCTCAAAAGAAAGTTCACCTTCATATAATTATTCATGAAAAATGCTATTTATGATATCTTGCATCCAGATCTTGTGATATGCATCCATATTCTCTAATTTAGAAAAAAAAATCTAAAAGCAAAAACAATAACTCTTGTAAAAATGGCTGCTTCAAAGACTGGGGCAGTAAATATAAAAAAGGAGCCTGGAGCATTGTGTAGTGCAGGAAGGTGAGGAAGTTTTCTCCCCAAATCACAATGATGTAGACATTTCAACAAGACGTAGGGGCATTTGGATGTGCAGATTCAAGAAACAACATCAGCAGTGCAACTACAAAGCCATGCTGATAGGGGCATCATGATTTCATGAGCTAACCCAATGATTGTTTATCTAGAATTAATCAGGGTACATGTACAGCTACAGGACATGTCCTGAAAATTGTTTGAGTATCATCACAATTGGGTGACTCTCAACTTTTAGAAAAACAGGGAGAATGTTTTCAATTTTTCCGTATTAAGTATGATATTGGCTGTGGGTTTATTGTATACAGCTTTTATAATTTTGAGATGTATTTCCTCTATGCCTAGTTTGTTAAGGATTTTTTTTTAATCACAAAAGCATAACAGATTTTGTTGAATGCTTTGTTGGTAATACCACTTCTATTCAAATAGTGCTGAACCAGAGCAATCAGGTAAGACAAAGAAATGAAGCATATCCAAATCAAGAGAGAGAAGGTCAAACTATCACTTTTTACTGATAATATGATCTTATATCTAGAAAATCCAAAGACCACAAAGAGAGTCCTGGAATTAGTAAATAAATTCAGCAAAGTCAAGGTACACAAATCAACAGTATTTATATACACCAATAAAAGTCAAGCTGACAGTCAAATGAAAGATTCAATACCACTTAGCAGTGTGAATTGTGTTGGCTCTCCCGCTTCAAACTCTGAGATAGTAGATGGCATTTGTGGGTAATAAACCGGGCAATGAGGCACTGGTCCTAAGTTGTTGGACTACAGCTGTTTGCTCAAACTAGGTCCCAGTATTCTGGTGGCTGGAGTTCCTGATGGGCACTGGACTTTGGAATAATTCCTATGGCAGTGGTGGAGTATCTGGGGTGGGATCTTGGGGCCCAGGTGCAATACTGGAACCTCCTAGTGGTGTCCTTGGCCTAACAGAAGCTTTAGAGACACAGAGGCAGAGCCTTGGGTTCTGGAATGTGAGCCTGAGGCCTATGACTTTGGAAGAGCCAGAAACTAGGCTTGTCAGAGCCAGGAGCAAGGCTGTGGGAATGACAAAGCTGATCCAATCTGGTGTGTTGAATCAGCACTAAGTAGGTACCAGAAAAACCCAAATACTCTATCAAGAGACTCCTGGAATTGATAAATTGAGCAAAGTCTCAGGGTACAAAATTTATATACACAAATCAAGCATTCCTATGTACCAATAACAGCAAAGCTGAGAGTTAACCCAATGACCGAATACCATTCACATAGCTACAAAGATAAAATACTTATATACTTAACCAAGGAGATGAAAGATCTTAACAAAGAGAACTATGAAACACTAAGAAAGGAAATTACAGAGGATGCAAACAACCCTGAAAACATATCATGTTCAAGGATCAATAGAATTAGTGTTGTTAAAATGTCCACACTACTCAAAATGATTCACAGATTCAATGTAATCCCCATCAAAATACTAACATCATATTTGACAGATCTAGAAAAAATAATTCTATACTTTGTTTAGAGCCAAAGAAGAGCTCAAATAACTAAAGCAATCATAAGTAAAAAGACTAATAACTAAAGCAATCTTAAGTAAAAAGAACATGTCTGATGGCATCACATTACCAGATGTCAAACTATACTACAAAGCTATAGTAACCAAAACAGCATGATATGGATACACCAATAGACATATGCCAATGTAACAGAATAGAGAACCCAGATATAAAACCGTATACACATAGTCAATGGATCTTTGACATAGCAGACAACAATATACACTGGCCTATTCAATAAATGCTGCTGGGCAAATTGGACAACCACATGCAAGAATGAAGCAGAATCCATATCTTTTACCACTCAAAGATGTTAATTCAAAATGGATAAAAGACTTAAATTTAAGGCATGAAACTATAAGAATTACGGAAGGAAGTTTGAAAAAATTCTTCTAGATATTGGTCTGGGCAAAGAATTTATGTATGACTAAGACCCCAGTGGCAATTATAGCAACAACAAAAATAAATAAATGGGACTTGATGAAATTAAAAAGCTTCTATGCAGCTAAAGATATAATCAACAGAGCAAATAGACAACCTAAAGAATGAGAAAAAATATTTGGAAGCTATACACCCAATAAAGGGGTAATAACCAGAATTTACTAAGAATTCAAACAAATCAGCAAGAAAAAAACATTAAGAGTGAGCAAAAAACACAAACAGACGCTTTTCAAAAGAAGATAGATAAATGGCCAACAAATGTGAAAAATCCTCAATATTACTGATCATCAGGGAAATGCAAATTAAAACCACAATAAGATATCACCTTACCCCATTCAATATGGCTTTTATTTAAAAGGCCAAAAACAATAGATGCTGGCATGAATGCAGAGAAAGAAATACTTATACACGGTCAGCAAAAAAGCAAATTAATACAATCTTTATGGAAAACGGTGTGGAGATTCCTCAAAGATATAAAGTAGACCTGGCATTTTCCCTAGCAATCCCATTGCTCAGTATCTACCCAAAGGAAAAGAAGTCATTTTGTCAAAAAGACACTGGCATGAACATTTATCACAGCACAATTTACTCTTGAAAACATGTAGAACCAACCAAAGTGCTCATGAATTCATGAGTAGATTAATAAAATACAGTATATGTATACCACAGAGTACTACTCAGCCATAATAAAGGATCATTTAAAGCTTTTTGCAACAATATGGATGGAACTGGAGATCATTTTCTAAGTGAAATATCTAAAGAATAGAAAAATAATAATGTACTCATTATTAAATTGGAACTAACCAGTGGGTACACATATTCACAGAGGAAACCAAAATCTAAAATTCACTGGAAATCAGACAAGGGAGTTAGGAGGAGAAGGATGGGATAGGTGAAAACCTTCGTAATGGGTACAATGAACATGATTTGGGTAATGGGAATACTTACAGATATGCCTCAAGCATTACAGAAGTAATACTTGTAACCAAAAACATCTGTACAAAAACATTTGTTCCCCCTTAATATTTTGAAATAAAAAGATTTTTTTTTTTAAATAAAAAGGGAGGATTCAGAAGGCTCTCATCCCATATGATCCAGACTCTTGGAGTGATAGGCAAATTTGGCTTCCTGATTTGTTCTGCTGAAGGAGCTGTTTTTAGAGCTAATTTTGCATACAAAGGTCCTGATAACAATTAATGTGAGAATGCAGGTGAAAAATTCATGAGGGGGTGATAAAGATAATCCCATTTCCCCATCCTTAATGCAATTCCTTTCAGTGATTCACACCAATACTTGCTTCAGGCCTGAGCAGCAAACTATTTGTGCATTATGCAGGATTTACTGAGAAATACAAAGGAAACATAGTCCCCTATGTGCATACTCTGCCTTGAACAAACAACAGATCAAACGGGAACAAGAATAATTGTATTATGTTTCTAAAAATTTCATGAGGAAATGAGTCTCTGGTTAGTAACTAGATGAGTTTGCTTCTTACGGT
The DNA here is from genome assembly GCF_000181295.1 of Otolemur garnettii. Taxonomy (NCBI): domain Eukaryota; kingdom Metazoa; phylum Chordata; class Mammalia; order Primates; family Galagidae; genus Otolemur; species Otolemur garnettii. Next base: position 10,160,301 of record NW_003852431.1, read on the forward strand.
GATTCTGCAATTCTTGCATCACCTGACAAGATCGTGAATTTTTTAGACTTACAAAGATAGAGCTTGGTTTGTATGGCAAAGGGTGGGTAGACCCTGAAGTTACAGGTAATGTTTGATGTCACTGAATGAGGGACAAGGTAGGACATCAAACCAAAAAAAGTTCAAGATACATGTATGCCATCCTTCACCTCTCTCATTCATCTGGAGGTTGAGGCTACAGGTGTCCAAAGGGGCACTCTCAGGTGACAGGGAGAGTGAGATAGGGAAACTGTGAAGGGCATAGTTTGTCCATGGAAATAGACCAGGTCTGGCAATCTAGAGCAGGGGTGGGCAGACATCTGATAAAGGGATAATAATAAGAATCTATTAAGAATTCAAACAAATCATCAAACAAAACATATTAAAAGTAAGCAAAAGACACAAACAGAAGCTGGTACTGGCCTGCAGGCTAAATTTGGCCTTGTCTGTTTTCTTAAAGCTTCCCTAGAATTCATTCTCATTATTTGCATGTTGTCCACAACAGCTTTCCCACCACCACTGCAGAGTTGAACACTATGGTTCACAGGCCTGAAATATTTACTACCTGTCCATTATAGAAAAGTTTCCCAACCCCTGACATAAAGATCAAGATGTAAGCTGGATTATCCAGAAGATTTGTGATATTCTTGATTTTTTAAATCAATTTATTTAAAACATTCAACTGTGACCATGTTAAACTGCAGTAAAACAAAAAGAAGGTCCTTCTCTAAATTTGGACTAGTGGTTAAGGGAGAAACTATGCTCCTGGATGCTATAATGGGAATAGCAAATAATCCCATAAGGATGGCAAGAGCTTCAGCGGAAAGCTCACGTTCCTACCATGAGATTCTCCTCCAGTGCCAACCTCAGAAAGCAGTGTTTCTTTACATATGCTGTAATTGCTATTATTTCATTAATTAGAATATATTCCTCATCTGCTTATGAAAAATTAAACATGCTCATAATAATAAAACACATAAAATGTTGAAAGAAGATTGTAAAAGATAATCCAACATCACAGGCTAGTTTTATGCTGAGAATCATATTCCCAGTTGGCCACATGTTTAGAACAAACTCTCTCCAAACTCCTAAGCCATCTTAACATAATCAGGATATAGCCTGACAGGTGTTAATAATATTTACAGTCCTAGACTCTGTTATAAAATATAAATAGCCATCATGTGTGTTCAGTGGGGCTAGCTTTCCTTCTGTCATTATTTATTCATTCATTCAACAAACATTCATTGAACACCTACTTTAAACAAGCTTCCCATTCTGGAACTCACATTCCAGGGTAGCAGCCACCACGGTCCTTCTGAAATTTTCCATGTTTTTTTTTTTTTTTTTTTTTTTTTGGCAGAAGAAGAGGAAGCCTTTTCTCTTGTAGGGCCAAAGGCATTGCTTTATTTTATGGTTCCCTCAACCAGGAACTGGAGGTTTTCAAACGAACATAAGATAAACCCACAGACGTGGTGCTGATGCTTGTATTTTGTCAACATTGAAGGGCTCGGGGAAAGCTTCTCCTGCGTTGTCTGCCTTTTAAAAATTATCTTGGAAGTATAGCAAGTATGGGCAATCAGAACAAAAGGAAAACAGCAGATACTTGATATAGGACATTTCTTTCATTTGAGGGTGATGGTAGAGAGGAGAAAGAAGCCTCAGTGGAGAAAATACAGGAAGCAATTGGCTAAAGGAATAAAAATAAAGTAAGCAAGTTAATGTAGAAACAGCCAAGTGTCTGTTCACTGTTTCTAGGGGAAGCATTATCTGTACAGAGAGATCTTTGTTGGTGTCTTCTCAAGAAGAGGGAGAAATAATATCAGGAAGCTAATGCTTATGCCAGGCAATGTATGTAGTATCACCACACCTTCAATAACTATTAATAAGAATATCATCATTGGGGCTGCGTGTGGTGGCTAGAGCCTATAATCCTAGCACTCTAGGAGGCCAAAACAGGTGATCACTTGAGCTCAAGAGTTTGAGACCAGCCTGAGCTAGAGCAAGACCCTATCTCTAAAAATAGCGGGGCATTGTGGTCAGCGACTGTTGTCCCAGCAACTCAGGAGGCTGAGACAACAGGATCACTTGAGCCCAGGAGTTTGAGGTTGTTGTGAGCTATGATGCCATGGCACGCTACCCTAGGGGTACTAAGTGAGACTCTGTCTCAAAAAAAAGAAGAAGAAGGTCATTATTAGTGTACCATAGTGAATTGATCCCAAAATGATCATTTTCTATAGAGCTTTGCTTGTTCAACCTGAAAGTAGATTAGACTCAGGTGCCCTAACAGTGACCTTGGAGGATGAGTACACTTCAGAACAGACAGACACCCCAGTAGAAACAGGTCCAAATGCAAAGCATCATTCCTTAAAACATTCTGTTAGCATTTAAACATTTCTAAAGGAAATATTTATGGTTTATTTCAAAACTCCTAATAAGAATTAACATTAAAACTCTTTGCTTTGGAAGCAGAATTCACTCGAATGTTCCCACATTAAGTTCATTAGGTATAGTCTGCTTTGCCAAGAAGAACCAGAAAGAGTTTGTGAAAGAGCCGATGTGTTAGCTTGAGTCTCCAAGGTAATCAAGGGAGAGACAAAGGGAAGTTCTCATTTAAGCGAATGTGTTTGAGAGGAAAGAACAAAGAGGAATGAATGTCACTGAAATCCTATGGGCCAATCATTTGTCTATCAGCGGTTCTCAACCTGTGGGTCACGACCCCTTTGTAACAATGAAAATACATCCTGCATATCAGATATTTATATTACAATTCATAACAGTAGCAAAATTACAGTTATGAAATAGCAATGAAACTAATTTTATGGCTAGGGGCCACACAACACGAGGAACTATATTAAAGGGTCATGGCATTAGGAGGCATTAGGAAAGTTGAGAACCACTGAGCAAGAACGCCAAGTAGATTGCATGTTTTCCTACTGTTAATAACTCATACTTTGTTTTCCATTCAAAGCCTCTTAGTCAATGCTTGATGTGCAGCACCAAACACATTTAGAGTTAAAGTGTTTAGCTTTAATGTAAAATTAGTGACTGTGTAATTGCTGAGAAGATATCTTCCTAACTATAAAGGAAACTATAAAAGTCCTTAAAACTCTCCCATACTGAGCAAATGCTTATTTCTTTGAGGGGATCATTTTTTCAAACTGCTTTCGGGCTTGTTAGATTTTTATGGAGATTTTCATAAACGAAGCAAGGTTTCTAAATTCTGTGAAGTTCTATAATTTTCCAGAGGTTATATTTCAGACTCATTTGCTTTTTATTTTTCTGCCTCTAAATGACACTTTCATCCATACTATGTCACCCTGCATTTTTCCCCAAAGCCAGTGATGAGCGAAGCATTTGTTTAGTAAATATTTATTGAATAGCTCACAGTCAACATCGTTCCTGAAAAACAGTGCTCAGTAAAAAGCTGTTGAATCCATCTTGAGTATGTGTCCATTGTGAGGGTACCTTGTACCCCTCTGGGAATACAAAGTATATGAAATACAGATTCTGCCTCTAGGTAGCATCTAGAAAACAAAACACATCATGGTAGCTGTGTAGAGAAATCATCTTGGAAATTCAGAATAAGAAGAATACTCTCTATGGGGGGTTCTGAGAAATATTTCTAATAAAGAAGGGCTTTGAACTTGACTAGAATGATGTTAATATTTAGGTCTGTGGAGAAACAGGTCAGGGCCATCACGGGCTGAAAAGATGAGAACAAGCAAAAGCATAAGGTTGCAAACTGTTTGGGCCCCTCAATTCCAAATTATAGATAGACCATTGGCATGTGTGACACTGAGGCTGAAAGGAAGAGTAACATAAAAGGGAAGAGTGAAAACCACCAATGCATTACTCAGTATGTCCCATTCTTTCTACTACACTGTAGTAAGCCTGTCTGAGATCCAAGAGCTAGTTGTACAAAGACAAGCACAACAACATTTATACCCGTGAGGTCTCACGACTCAGTGGTGGAGACCAACATGTAATTTGATGTTTTCGATATAAATTCTATAATAAGATCAGGTACAGAAAAGGGACATCGAATTCTGATTGGGGTGGGAGGTCAAGGAAAGTTCCCTAAGAAGATAAACAAAATTGACCCTTGAGAAAAAATTTTGAAAAGTTATTAGGCAATTGAGGTGTGGACTGGAGATGTCCTTGAGACACAGCAAGGAGCTGCCTGTGCAGGCAATGACAGGGGACTTCTTAAAATTATATTATAACACACTCCACCCATCATGGGTTATTAGCTACAAACCCATTTAAAATGTTTTCCTCATAAACAGGACATTAAAATTTCATTCACTCTACAAATATGTATTGAACCGAGCTTTTGTACACAATGTTTTCTGCCTTTTTCTTTCTGGCTTTTCTCATGGAGTTTTCTCTGCTGGCATGTCAATGGCCAGTATTTACCCATCACATTTCTGCCATTAGAAATGTGTCAGAAATCCATCAGAGCCTATTTATTTACAAGATATCATTTTAATGAAATCTTTGCTGATATCTCAAATAAATTCCTGCTACTTCTTTTGAGTACCCAGTACACTTTCTTCATAGTACCTTGTTATACATAGCATGTTTTTCTTTGGCAATAATGTTTGTACAGAAAATGTTGTAAGGATAAACATTGTATATTGGTATATTGTGTTTTGTGACTTTTTTATCCTATAAATGACTATAGAACAAGGCTTTGCATCACCAACTTTTTGCTAAAATGATTTGCTGAAATTGTTTGAAGAATAAATGAAATACATGGCCAGGTGCAGTGGCTCAGGCCAGTAATCCTAGCACTAAGGGAGGCCAAGGTGGATGGATTTCCTGAGCTCAGGAGTTTGAGAGCAGCCTGAGCAAAGGCAAGACCATATCTACTAAAAATAAAAAAACTAGCCAGGCATTGTGGAGGGTGCCTGTAGGCCCAGCTCCTGAGGCAAGCTCACTTAAGCCCAGGAGTTTTGAGGTTGCTATAAGCTATGAGACTCTGTCTCTAAAAATAAAAAAAAAAAAAGAATAAATCAATATATGTGTAGCTCAATATCAATATTGCCCATGTCAGTATATGTGCATATGTGCATGCAATTACTAAAAAGATGTGTTCATAACTTAAAAAGGAAACTACAAAACTTTTTAAAACATCTTCCCCATGCTTATTTCCTCAAGGGCATCACTTTTTCAAACTACTTTCAGTCTTGCTATATTTTTTCTAGAGATTTTCATGAATAAGCAAGATTGCAGTGATACGTATATTAAACATCCTTACTACATACCTATTTTTAATTGGTAACCGTGTGTGTGATGGATGTATTAACTAATTTGAATGTGGCAATCATTTCACATTATGTAAAAATAATCCACTGATTCAAAAGTAAAGTAATAAATACTTGATTGAAGTTGGAAATTGTATATAACGTGTTTCAATTTCACTAAATTCCCATGATCTTAAGGGGAGATCAAGGAAAGAGACAACAATCTCTATAACAGCCACACATGGGGAATTAGGTGTAAGATAAAAAGATTGAGAATGGGAATGTTTATACATCAAGAAATTATGAGCTACCCCAGGGGGAAAAGAAGGAAGCCATAAAGGGAAACAGGAAGGAAGAGGGTCTTGGTCAGAAAACCAGAACATTGGTGACTGTCATTTACATTACCCTGAAAATGACTTTGATTCTGGTTTCTTAAGTGGTGACGAAAAAACACACATTTGTGGAAGTGCATGGACAGTACAGATACCCAGCAGGAGAATTATAAAACTGATAAGGAGGAAATGGCTTCAGGATATTAGAAATGGAAATATGCAGAAGGAAGGAGCTCTGCGCTCTGAGCCTCAGGGGTCAGATATTGTGCGGATTGTGCATGGAATATGCTAATATTAGTCTCCAGTTAAAATTCTATTTTCAAATTTCATTATGAAAGAAATCCACAGTACTTCTACTATCTTTTGTTCAACAAAATAATTCTAGTAAATATTTTATTCCTAGGCAACAGACCCTGGAAATCAAAGACCTCTTTAGTTTAATTGTGAATTAAAAAGAAAAAAAAAATTTAGAATCAGCTGTCCACTTTTAAAGAGCTGTTTAGTATGCGCCTCACCTTTCTTAGTTCCAAAATCTATGTGTCTGTTTTGTGTGTGTTGGAATATTGGATAGGTTTCCTGAGCAAGTCATTGGGATAACAGCATCCTGGAGTTAGAAGTCAATTGCTATTGGTATTGCTGCGAAGGAGGTTCTACTCTCTAATCAGTCCCTGCCCATTCCCTCACTCCATTCTGCAGCCTTCTCTAGAATTCTTTAATATTAAAATTCAAGCATTGTTAAAAAAAAAAAAAAACTAGCTCTTTTTTTCATTTAAAATTTAATTCCTCATATATTAATTTTTGTTAACCAGTTTCCACAAGGTACAAGAGACAATTAGAGATGAAGAAGAGAAAATCTTGTTATAGTGAAATAATAATAACAACACATTTTTTAAAGCTGTGAACTTGGAATCATAAACTTGGTTCCAGTTCCACTGATTTCTGTTAATAGATATACATGCTCATGTGTTTTCGAGACATGCTGTATATGCATTAAGTATAGTTTTAATTACTACCTTGGAATTACATCTTTATTTGTCATCCCACCGCCTGAGATTCTAAGTTCCTGGCAGGCAATGGTTGTCTTTGTTATCACTGAATCCTCCCCTCCTTGAGCTGTCTGCCATGACCGCTGGAATAAGTAACCATAAGCAAGCCATCTCACCTCTCTGAGGTTTATTTTCCTGAAAAGAAAACAGCTTCCTTTCAGGTTATTGTGAAGCTTAAGTGATATGTACAAATATATGTACAAATATAATGGAAAAATTCACCACGAGGTAGACAGTTATGCAACTCTTTGTTATTTGTAATCATCCAAGAGTTAAAAACTTTCCAGGCAGCACATTGTTCACATTCATAACAAGCACCACAGTGATCTTTCATGCTACTTTCATAGTAACGAAGATTTATGCCCAAGAAAATAACTTTAAGCTCTAGTTGAGAATTGATTTATCTAAGCAACAGGTTAAGTAAATCCACAGAAAGTAACTATTTGGGAAGATAGTTTCAAATGTGTAATAATAAAAAATTCCTGGCAACTGGATACAAAAGAGAAAATTAGTACTTTTCTGTGACCCCTGCTTTCACAGCCTAAGTGTAAAGGAACCAAATACAGTATGAAGTACACGCCCCAGAGAAAGCTATCAGGCTTTTCCTAAAGACACATGGGATGTGTTAGATATCTTACAGAGGGTTGTACAGGAATATAGACATCAATTCATTCACCCATTCTTCCTTCCAGTCCATCTATTCAACCAACAACATCAAATATACACCCAACAAATCATGAATTCTAAAATATGTTTTGAGTATCTTCTAGAAGCCAGGATGCCAGTGAAAAAAATGACAAGACATACTCTGTGTTTTAAATGTGCTCACAATTAGTAAGGGGGGAAATTCCTGAATTTGCACAGAAGCCAAGTTATTCATTTCAGTATTTAATGTGTCATATACACATACTAAATATGTGTGTTTATTCAACCAAAAACATTCAATACCCATTATACACAGATATATATACACAAATATGTGTGCATGTAGAGACATAAGAGGTCTGTCAATTAGTTTGCAAACTCATCTTAGAAAAAGTGCTACATAGTTCATTACTGAATATTATTACAGTCACCTTCAAAGTACTTCCCTTGGGAAGTCATGCACTGATACCAGCATCTAGTCTACCCTTACAAGAAATTTTGGAACTCTTTTTCTGGAATGGCATCAGCACTATTGTTGTCATATTACCTTTGATGTTTTGAATGTTATCAAAATATCCTCTTTTCAATATTTCTTTATCTTCAGGTAAAGAAAAAAAGTCACTGGGGGCCAGATCAGGTCAGTAGGGAGGATATTCCAATACATTTATTTATTTACTAGCTAAAACCCCACCTTACAGATAATGCATGTCAGCTGGTGCATTGCTGTGATGCAAGAGCCATGAGGTGTTGCTGGAGAGTTGATGTCATTTTCATCTAACTTTCACACAGACTTTTCAGCACTTCCATCTAGGAAACTTCATTAACTATTTGTCCAGTTGGTACAAATTCTTCATGAATGATCCCTGTGATATTAAAAACATTTAGCAATGTCTTATGACTCTTGATTTGGACTGACAGAACATTTTGGTTGAGAATTAGCTGATTTCCACGGTGCACTTTGACGCTTTGTTTCAAGGTTGTATCTATGTTTCATCACCAATGATAACATCATCCAAAACATGGTCTTGAGTCTCCAAAAGCTCTTGGAAAACTTCAATTCTCCTTTGGTTTTGTTCATTGGTGAGCTCCTTCAAGATCATTTTTCCACATACCTTTCTCATGCCAAGATTTTCAGTTAAGATTTTCCTTTTTCTCTATCAATGTTTCCTTGGTCTGCTATGCTTCTCACAGTCAGTTGATGATTTTGATGCACAACTTAACAAATTTTTGCAATGTTTTCATCAGTTCCGCTCATTACTGGCCATCCACACCTCTCTTCATCAGTGATGCTTTCTTTCCCCTCAGAAAAACATTTTATCCTTTTGTACACTGCCATTTTCTTCATGGCATTATCCCCCAAAATATGTCCCTGACTTCACTTCTACTCTAGCCAAGTTTAATAACAAATTTAATGTTTGGCTGCTCTACTTAAGGTTCTTACATTCTCTCAATGACACACCAAAATACACAACAACAATAATGAATGCCACACATGTTGACACAGACACTGCCACACAAACAGCTGTAAGACACTGACGTACCAAGGTTATGAAGCCTTCCAAGCTGTTTGTACAATGCTGGCAACATGAAGTACACGGGAGCAAGTTTGCTAACCTAATTTTCAGACCTTGTATAAATATAGTGCATATATATGCATATATATATATATGTATGTGTGTGTGTGTACATATACATGTATGTGTGTGTATCTTTAGAAAATTCTGAATGTTATTTTTGCACCTTATTTGTAAGTATGAAATTTTTCTCTTAATATGAATCTTCAATATCACCTACAGTGTTTTCTGGAAAACTATTATTAGAGAAAAGTATATGCCTTAAAGCAGGGGTGTCCAAACTCTTGACTTCTCCGGGCCACACTGGAAGAAGAAGAGTTGCCTTGGACCACACATTAAATACACGAACACTAACAAAGCTTATGAGCAAAAAGACAAAAAGTTTGTAAATAATTTCTGTGATGTCCGCCCCCACAGATAAGCCCAAAAGTCCTCACATAATAATCCTAATTAGGCAGCAGCCCATTCAGATAGTCTTTGAAAAGCATGAGCAAGTCCCAAGTTTGTGATTACTAATCTAGAAAATGTACATATCTAAGGAATAAAACATCTTTTTTCAATTTTTTTATTATAAAAGTAAAAGAAAAATGGGCAACACATAACTAGTGGGATATTTGATATTGTATTTGAGAAATTAATACGTGAACATTTGCTTCAATGAAAGTAGTTGCAATTCTCAGTGTGTTCTCAGGGTGCTCATCAGATATTTAGGTTCTAATTTTACCCTTAATGTGCTTTCTTTTTGAAAAAAGTTGCTCACAAATGTAGGCACTGACAAAAAGTGATGACATGAATAAGGCATGATTTTGAAGCAAGGGATATTTGTTTCTGGAAAGGTAGGGTCTATACAAGTCTATAAAGAGGCACGATCAAATTTTTCTTTCAGTTGAATGTCAGGTTTTAGCTCTTTGGATTCCACTTGAAAATTGACAGGTAAAATACTTATATCTGCTGGAAATGGGGTGCAAATGTACCAAAATATCAATTCTTTTCCCAGAGATCATGAAATAGGTTTTCAAATTCTTCTACCAAATCTAAAAGCAAAGCTGCATATTTTTCACTGATCACAGGATGGTGTTCAGCCAACCTGTTGAAATGCATAAAATTGTTTGCTGTAATTTGAGCTCGCCATAATTTCAGTTTCATCTGAAACTCTGTTATTATTTGAAACATTGTATTGATAAATTTATTTTCACCTTGAAGATATATGTTTAATTTAAATGACTGATTAAATCACTAAAAATGCTAAATCTGTAAGCCAGTTTTTATCATCAACTTCTGGAACACATTTGGTTTTTGATACCATAAACAACTTAATAACATATTGCAAATCATAAAATCTTTTCCACATGTGGCCTCATCTTACTTCTCAAAACTAAATGATGTTACCATAATCAGCATCGATACTTTTAAGGAATTCTGAACTTTTTGATGATTTAATCCTTTGGCCCTTATGAAATTCATAGTCTTCATGCCAATTCGCATGATGTTATCCTTTTTTAAATTTCAAGTTAATGTGAGGGTACAAACAACTAAATCACAATATTTAAATTTGTTAGGTAGAGTTCGTCTTGTAGTTGTGTCACACACCCAAAAGGTGTGCCATACATCCCTACTTTGTACCCAGTGGGAACACCCTAAACCTCCCTTTCCTCGCCCCTTGTTCCCCTTCCCCCCAAATTGAATTGAATGAGTTTTCTCATATGTGGGCATGAATTAGCTCATCTACTAGCTTCATATTATTGAGTACATTGGATATTTGTTTTTCCATTTTTGTGATACTTCACTGAAAAGAATGTGTTTCAGCTTCATCCAGGTTAATACAAAAGATGTGAAGTCATCATCTTTTTTATAATGGAATAGTATTCCATGGATACATATACCACAGCTTGTTAATCCATTCCTGAGTTGATGGGCATTTAGGTTGTTTCCACATCTTGGGGATTGTAGATTGAGGTGTAAAAAACAATGTAGTGCATATGTCCTTATGATAAAATGATTCTTTTTCTTTCTACTAAATGCCTAGTAGTGGGATTGCAGGTTCGAATGGAACTTATCACTGGGCAAGAGATGTGAACAGAACTTTCTCTGAGAAAGATAGACAATGGATAACAAACATATGAAAAAATGGCCATCATCCCTAATCATCAGAGAAAAGCAAATCAAAACCACCCTGAGATATCACCTAACCCCAGTGAGATTAGCCCACATCACAAAATTCTAACGTTGTAGATGTTGGTGCAAATGTGGAGACAGGGGAACATTTTTACACTGTTGGTGGGACTGCAAACTGATGTTATCCATTTTTAAAGCTTCTGTGTATAAATATTCCTGATGTACTACACAATGATACTTCATCAAAAGTGAAATTTGGGTGGCAATTGCATGGTCTTCTAGTAATTTTATAAGTCCCTCTCTTTTATCTACCATCCCCTGGGTACCATCAGTAACTATACCAAATATATTGACAATGAACAAAGAAAATAACTTTAAACATATATTTTACTGTTGCATACAAATCTCTTCATTAAGTTGTATCTTTCAATGGCCCTAAAGAAGCCATTTCTTCAGTGACATTATATTCATCACCAATATCTCTAATAAAAATGGCAAGTTGAGCCACATTTGTAGCATCAGTGCTAACATCCATCACTAAAGCATAAAATGTTAAATTAGCAACTTTATTTTATAAACTTCTTTTAATAGATTTTTCAGTCTCTTCAATTTCCCTGGCAAAAGCCTGGTGAGACAAACTGATTGTAGAACTACAATCCCAACTTTTTTTCAGGGCAAATTGTATTTTCCATGCTTTCCATATTTTGCTTAATAAACTCACCATCATTAAATGGTTAACTAGATTTTACAATAGAATCTCTCTGAGTTGTAACTTTTCATTTATTTATTTATTTAATTTATTTATTTTGAGACAGAGTCTCACTATGTTGCCCTCAGTAGAGTGTCGTAGCATCACAGCTCACAGCAACCTCCAACTTTTGGGCTTAAGTGATTCTCTTAAGCCTCCTGAGTAGCTGGGACTACAGGTACCCGTCACACGCCCAGCTGTTTTTTGGCTGCAGTTGTCATTGTTGTTCAGCAGGCTCGGGCCAGGCTCAAACCTTCCAGCCTCAGTGCATGTGGCTGGTGCCCTACTCACTGAGTTACAGGCACCGAGCCTGAGTTGTAACTTTTCAAAAAAAATTTTCTGAGAAGACAAACTTGTATTTAATTCCACAATTCTGTGACACAATCCTTCAGACACACTGAATTTGGCAGCATGTTTTTGCATATAATGACTTTTCAAATTATAGTCTTTGAAAACTTGCACAAATTCCCTACAATTAAACAGAGTGCTTTACTATTTGCCTAGACAAAAAGTAGTCATCCGTCTACTTTTCAGTGGACAATCTTCCTTCATCTGTAATTTTTCTTTTTTGTGTATTCTATTTTCTTTTGAGATGTTGTAGAAGCCATACTGGGATTTTTTAAATAATCATAGATAAGGGACAATATTTACTTTTATTACAAAAATTAACTGATAGGAAAATAGAAAGCAAAATTTGGGCCCTTCTATATCTTGGCTGCTGATGCTGGGTAAGGCAGAGAGCCTATTATAAAGTTCAGTGAGCAATGTGTAAAGTACTGGCAAGGTGTGGAAATATCCTTAATAATCAAAGAAGAATGTTTACCTGACTTCTCAATAACCTTAAATGCCCAATGTTCCAATGGCAGGTTGAATTATTATTGATAATCTCTGCCTCACCAAATCACTACAAGCATAAGTAACATCTGATGGTGTCAATTTAACTGTCTGTGCTTAGAAGATAACACACTGGAAGCCGTATACCACCATAAAACTGGGGCCCCCCATTTGTACAAACAGTGAAAGTGTGTGTATATTTATTTTACATGACACTGTGACACATTGTTGTCATCTACAAAGTTCACACTCAAGAACTACAGAGTCAATTCCACTAAAAAAATTACAAAGTAAAGTCTTGCAAATGTTTTAAGTAAGTTTATAGTTTTGTGTTGGGCTGCATTCATAGCCATCCTGGGCTGAGTGCAACCTGTGGGCCATAGGTTGGACACCCTCGCCTTAAAGGGTTTTTATTTGTTCACAAACCTGTTAAACAATTATATATATATAATCGTGGGTAAATATATTTTATAAGTGGTCTAATAATAAAGGTATACATAAATTTTGTTGCCAGATATAAAATATTGCACTGTTATTAGGCATGTTCAATGGAAAGAATGGTTGTCCCTGGTAGGCTAAAGTAAATGGTCATGTCTTAATTGACCTTGTAGCCCCATGTCTAGCATAGAGTAGATACACCACACTATTCATTCATATTAAACAAGTGAATGAGCAATATTGGAGTAGTAATAGCCAAGATTCATAAGTGAGCACTACTTCAAATGGAAAAGAAATTAATTATCAGTCTAATTAGTCATCCTTTGCTATGAAGCTCCTTGCTTCTTGTCCTCATCTATGGAAGCATAGTTAAGTGAAATAAATTGGAATTTAGAGCCCAAATCCAGACTACTCCAAATGCAAGTAAAATAACCCTTTGAAATTTCAGTTGTAAATGAAGATAAAAATATTTAACATGTGAAAACATCTATTGCAGTTACTGACACAGAATTGCTGTCCTATAGAATTGAATTGATATTTTAGAAACAGAACTTTTAGGGGACAAAATCTTGCTATTGTCCCATAGTGACAATATACTAACATTCACTCTGAAGTCATTTATCCTGAAGTCTTGTTTATAAAATTAATAACATTTTTGAAGATATATATGAAGACACTAATCATAGAAGAAAATATTCTTTACTTCCTTCTCTCAAATCAGTGAAGCACTCTCAAGCTCTCTTGATAGGATTGATAGCTATCTACATGCTATGCCATGCAGACATGTAAGTTATTTCTGGCTCTGAATACCTCCTCTGTCAATCTAACTTGGGAACTGGAAATGCCATCTTTGGACTAATTATTTAGATTACAGCACTATTGTCAGAAGCCATTGCCAAAAAGGACAGTCCTTGAGTTTCTGACTTAACTTGAAAAAAACAGATAAAATATCAACAGAATAAAAGAATGAGATAAAATATGGCTCCAAATAAATTAATCATATCAGTAGATCAGATACAAAACAGAAATAATGGACCTCTGATCCAGACTTCCTAGAACCCCAGACAGAATGTCAGTGATAGTAATGGGGAGCTCAGTCCAGAGGGCAATGAGTACTAAAAGTGCTTCATATAAAACAGGAGACAAGAGTCATGCTTATTAATTAGTTTGATTTAAGCATTCCACATTGTATATCAGATCATCACATTATACCCCCATCCCAAAAAAGACTCATGCTCACTCATGCCTTGAGAGTTAGGGGGGCAAAGACAGAGCCTCTTATCAGAAACTGAAATGAACCAGCTGCTATCTCAGTGACTGTATTTCCGGTGTTTGCAGCATCATTATAGAGTAAAAGCACCAAAATATTACTGTAAAACTACTCATGGATGAGTACCTTGAGGGAAAATTGAAGGCAACAGAACGCTTGCTAAATATAAAAGAAAGATAAGATAAAATTTAAAATCCAACTTCACACCATATACAAAAACAAATTTCAAGGCCAGGTGCAGTGGCTCATGCCTGTAATCCTAGTAGTCTGGGAGGCCAAGGCAGGTGGATTGCCTGAGATCACATGTTTGAGACCAGCCTGAGCCAGAGCAAGCGCCCATCTCTAAAAATAGCCAGGTGTTGTGGTGGGAGCCTGTAGTCCCAGCTACTTGGGAAGCTGAGGCAAGTGAATCGCTTAAGCCCAAGAATTTGAGGTTGCTATGAGCTGTGATGCAACAGCACTTTACCAATTGTGACAAAGTGAGACTCTGTCTTAAATAAATAAATAAATTTCAGAAGCATCAAACATCTAAATTAAAAGGAATATTAAAACTTTTAGAACAAAATATGTAGGATCTCTTCTGCTCAATTTTGCTTTTAATCTAAAACTGCTCTAGAAATAACAAAATACATATAGACAAACATCTCAGTGACTTTGAGTTAATGTTGTACAACAGTGATTAAATGAAACAGGTTTTTGTCAGGATATATTTTAAAGTGAAGTCAACAGGTCTTGAAAATATTTGGAGAAATGAAGAACAATCAAGATAGCCCGTATATTTTTGGCCTGAAAAGAAACAGAAAACAGAAAAATAAAATACCACATTCTGCGCTGGGAAAGACTAGAAGAGAACAGGATGGGGAGGGAACGTTAAAATTTATCTTAGGGTAAATCAGGATTGATGTCCTTGCTAAACCTTCAATAGAGATGTAGAGTAGCAAATTGAATACGTGAGTCTAAGCTTTGGGAATAAATCAGATCCGGAGATACAAATGTGAAAGTCAGACACATATGGATATTATTTAGAGCCATGAAAGTAGATGAGATTGCCTGGGGAATGAGAATAGTTAAGAAAAAATGGTGAGGAACTAACCCCTGAGGAGTTCCATCAACTAGAGATTAGGAACAGTAGAAACAACCATCACAGGAGAAAGGAACATTAGAAAGAGAAAAGGAAGACAGCCTGACACCTGTGGCTCAGTGGGTAGGGCACGGCCCCATATACCAAGGGGTTCAAACCTGGCCCCAGCCAAACTGCAACAAAAAAATAGCTGGGCATTATGGTGGGTGCCTGTAGTCCCAGCTACTCAGGAGGCTGAGGCAAGAGAATCGCCTAAGTCCAGGAATTGGAGGTTGCTATGAGCTGTGACGCCATAGCACTCTACCAAGGGTGATAAAGTGAGATTCTGTCTCTACAAAAGAAAGGAAGAAAGGAAGGAAGGAAAGGAGGGAGGCAGGGAGGGAGGGAGGGGAGGAGAGAAAGAGAGAAAAGTACACCACACCTAGGGTATGTTGTACTAGAAGTCAACTGAATCGTATTTCAAGAGAAAAGTATATATAATTATATCAGGAGTTTCTGAGAGAGTAGAATGGGCATGCCAAGAACTTGGGAGAGGGAAAAATGGGGAGGTGTTGATCAAAGGATACTAGATGAATAACTTCTAGGGAGCTAATGGACAGCAAGGTGACCATAGGTAACAAAACCGTATGACATACTTGAAATTTGCCAAGGGGGTAGATTCTAAATGTTCTCATTATAGGAAAGAAAAAAGAAAGGAAGGTGAATCCTAGTTTTTGCATCCATTTATGTGGTAGATTACATTTATAGATTGGTGAATATTGAACCATCCTTACATCACTGAGAGGAAGCCCACTTGGTCATGATAAATTTTTTTTTAATGTACAGATAAATGTGGTTTGCTAAGATTTTCTTGAAAATTCATAAGGGATATTGATCTGTTGTTTTCTTTTTTACTTGTGTCCTTTCCTGGCTTTGGTACCAAGGTGATTTTGGCTTCCTAGAATGAATTAAGGAGGATTCCTTCCTTTTTTGATGTTAGGGAGTAATTTCTGCAGTATACTGTAAGTACATGCTCTTCTTTGTAGGTTTGCTAAACTTCAGGTGTGAAAGAATATGTCTGGGACTTCTTTTGTCAGAAGAATTTTTTATTGCTGATTCAATTTCAGGGCTTGATATGGGTCTGTTGAGGAGTTCTGTGTCTTCCTGATTGAGCCTACATTGGCTGTATGTTTCCAAAAATGTGTCCATTTCCTCCACATTTTCAAGCTTTGGGAACATAGAGATTTTTATAGTATTTTGTGATGATATTTTGTATTTCTGTGATAGTTGTAATTTCTCCTTTTCCATTTTTAATTGATCTTATTAGAGTCCTTTCGCTTCTGTTTCTGATTAATCTAACTAGAGGCTTGTTAATTTGGTTTATCTTTTCAAAGAACCAACTTTTTGCTTCATTTCTATATAATTCTTTTGTTCTTGATTTCACTTAGTTGTGCTCTGATCTTGGTTATTTCTTTTCCTGGTTCTGGGGATGGTTTGCCCTTCCTTTTCCAGTATCTGTTGTGCTGATCATTGCATAATGCAGATCATTGCCCTCCCACACGGCAAGTCTGATTTTGGCAATTTCCCTTAGCAATTGCTTATCTGATAAAATTTGTATTTCTTTCTCATATGAAAAGCTTAGTTTTGTAGGTTAAAAGATTTTAGGCTGACTATTATTCTGCTTTAGAAGGCTGAGGAAGGGTGCCCGCTCCCTCTGGCTTATAGGGTTTCAGCTGAGAAGTCTACAGTTAGTCTGACCCACCTTCCTAGGTAAGCAAGTTGACTCCTGTCTCTCAGCTCATAGGAGTGCCATGTTTACTTTGGCCAGTATAATTATATGTTTTCCTTACTGCCTATTTATGATGAGTTTCCCAGGTATCCTATATTTCCCATCCACAAGAAGTTCCTAGCTTTTTGGTGGCAGCAGCCTCTGGACACATGTGGACAGAAAGTCCATCAGCAGCTTAGGAGCCCTCCTGCTATCAGAGATGCAGAGGAGGGAGAAGCAGACCACTCAATTCACGGTTCTTACTGGGCTCCAAGTCTCTCCGGGGTTGTCCTCTGCTGACATCTTGCTCCTTCTTGGAAAATAAGTTTTTGAAAAATCAAGTCATAATTCAGATTTGGCAATAACGGAGGTTGTTAGTGACTGAGACAAAAGAATTTTCAGTAGAGTGATGGAGGTGCAAGTCTGACAAGATTGGGATTTTACAAAGACAAAGAAATAAGAAAGTCAAGGTGGTGAGTTTAGACAGCTCCTTCAAGGAGTTTTTACATAAAGGAGAGCAAGGAATTAATCAAGATCTGAAGGAAAAAAAATTTTAAGAAGACAGAGAAGGCAAGATGGAGAAATTAAAATTATAGGACTCAGGTAAACAAAGAGGAAATAATATCCAGAACATGAGAGGGTCACTTAGCTTCACGCAGGTGCCAAACAGTTCTTCTGACATAGCACGTATGCTTTAGGTTAATATTCCAACTTTGCATAAAGTTGTCATCTATTTTATTGGGGGGGGGGGTAATGTTTTGTAGTTCTAAGATAAGATAGATAAGATGCCTAGTTTAGTTCTACGTGCTTCTACTGAAGCTGCCACACATATGTGGAAATTACACATTCGCACACACCTGAGTCAGTGTCTGGCTCACATTGTCAATTAAATCCCTGGGGAATCCTTGGGGACTCCACCGACCTTTCAGATAAGAAGTCCTTCACAGTGGTTGTTGCTGAGACTACAGAAGACAGTCATATAAAACCCAGTTCTGTAGGCACAGTTATCTGAACTGGATTAAAGTTTGATGTAATTTTTGGTGGTTTATGAAAGATTTCCTATTTAAAAAATTGTAAGGGAAAGTTTTTGAGTACAAGAAACTGAGTGTGGGGTCAACACTGACTTGAGAAATGTTTTAATTTCTTATTTTGGAAACTTGAACTTTTCAGTTGTGTGTACAATGTAAAGCCCCTATAGATCATTGGCTGATATACATGTAAAATACATTGCTATAGTTTGGTATAAAAGAAATGTTTTATGTTATTTCTAAAATGTCATACTCCAACTGATAACAGTTGTTTAGTGGTCAGTATTGAAGTCATTGGAAAATTACCAATGCCATAAAAATACATAAAACTCTGAAAAAAATTAAATGTGAAAATTAACTTATATGACATTGCTTTGAAGTTTTAGATTATCTGAGATCTTTCTCAAAGTCATAAGCTTAAAAGTTGCCAGTAATAGTGTACAATTCAATATCTATCACTTACTTTCCTCAGAATCATTAAAGTTTCATTTAAGCAGCTTAAAAGCTTATTATTTTCTTTCTTTTTAAATAACACTCTAACCAAGCCAGAAACTAACCAAGGTGTGGGGATTTTAAATGTTCTTATTCTATTTTCACTGTTGTAGCTCACTGCATTAGTCAACTCAGGCTGCCATAACAAAATGCCATAAACTGAGTGGCATGAGTAACAGGAATTTCTTTCTCACAGTTCTAGAGGTTGGGAAGTCCAAGATCAAAGAGCAAGTAGGTTTGTTTCCTGGGGAGGACTCTCTGGCTTGAAGATGACCACCTTCTTGCTTATGTCTTCACATGGCAGACACAGAAAACTCTGATCTCTCATCTTCATTTAAGAGCACTAACTCCACAGTGGAACCCCACCCTCATGATCTCATTGAGCTCTAATTACCTCCCCAAAGCTCCATCCCACGCTGGGAGTTAAAGATTCAACATATGTATTTAGGGGAAACACAAGCATTCAATCCTTAATACTCACGTTCTCATGTCATTAACCAGAACTAAACATTGCATCATTTCTAAGACATGAGGGCTGGGAGATATCACCTTATTATGAGCTTCTACATTGTGTACATTTTTCTACACTCTGTCCAGGTGTCAAAGCAAACATCCATACATGGTCTCACTGCTATGCAAGGTATGAAACTTGTCCATAAAACGACAGTAGTCACTGACCCTCACCAGATACTTTAGAATGCATTTGAGGAATAGCTTTCACCTGGGTGTTGTAATTATACAGTGCTTCAAAAGGTCTGATACCTAGCAAATCCTTTATGTTGCAGGAGTTTACCCCTGCCTCTCAACACCCCAAGTTTAGCTTTCAGATTGGTAGTGCATGAACCAAATGATTAAACATTCCTTAGAAGTTCAGTTGGGTTTTTCTTCTTTTTAATTCAGAAGAAAGAAAAAGATTTTGCCATGTATCAACATAGATTTGGCTTAAGATCTTAAGAAAGAAATTTTTACCCATCATTGACTGACAATTTTTGCCATTCTTTAAAGAAGAGATGCTTCCTTATCATTGGAGATCATTTTCCGTAGGTAGGTTCAATGTCTTCAGATTAAACAGTAGTGAAGGAAAATACTTTTTAAATATTAGTGTCTCCATGCAGGGTCCAAGCAGAACAAATAAATTGACAGGCAATTTCCAGCTTTTGTACATTGTTTTTGAAAAGACTCATAAGCAGCATTTCAGCAGGAACTGCCTCTCTGTGATGTGGGTTGTTATTCTCTTTATGCTTGCTTTTGTGTTGCACAACTAAAGAATACCATGCATGCTTTCACCTTGATCATTATAAAAAAACACTAGATACTATGCAAGCAAAAGCACCCTCCCACATATAGATACATAGTAGGTACTTCTCCTTATAGGAGAGCATGAAAAAGGAAAGACAAAGAAGAGAATAAGGCTAGGAGATTGGATTCGATTGTAAATAGTGTATCAATTGAATCTAAAGTTATTTCCACATACGGTCACACCAAATTACATTTCTATTTGTCTCCCTGTCACTCTTCCCATGTTGACAAGACAACCTTGACTGACATTTTTGAGTCTGGAATTGCTAAGCATTAGTAAACTAGGCTGTGAGAAAGAAAGATCTAGAAACTATATAGAGGCATCAGTGTATTTGAAAATTAATTCATCTCTATCAATGAACTTTTCCCAGAAGTAGATATTGTATTGTCCCAAGTGACACTCTTTCAGTGAAACATGAAAACAAACAAAAAAAACTATGTGTTCAGAAAAATTAGTAAGGAGGTCCAATATCTAAAAGGACACTGAGGAAGCCTCCATATGTTGTCTCTTTTTAAAAATGTTAATATTCCCTAATTTTCTTCAAAAGGAGTTACACATTTCTAAAGGTTCCAGCCTGAAGACAATTTATCCAATATTTAAATGCACACACTGGACCTTTGTCCTGATAAATGCTGAAAACTGGGTGACACCCTCTACCGCCAGCTGTCCCCAGCATCCCAGCCTGAGTCCAGGCTCCAAACTTCTTTCAAAAAAAAAAATGAGGAAACTTTCTTGGAGTGGCTGGGGGTCACTGAGGCATAGCTCTAAATAACTTCAAAGGACAGTCATCAAATCAAGCCATCCGAAATTAACATTGAGAAGGAACTCGGGCCACCTGTGATGCAATTGCAGGAGGAGGTTGACCAGAAGACTCTTCCACAAAATCAGTTTCTTAACTACACTAGGCATTCAGAATTTGGTGAATTGTATTGAATAAAATGTTAAATAAGAATTGCCTTTATCCATAAATAAAACAGATTCCATTCTCACCCATAGAATGTTCTGAACATCAGGGTGATTCAAACACTGAAAGGAGATGGAAAGAATGAAATAAAAACTCCTCTGGATATTTCTAAGAAAGAAGCATGGGACCTGGAGGGTTTGTGACTCTGTAACCCACAGACAAAAGATTAGGCCAGAATATTTCCCAAAGTCTTTCTCATTCTATTCTTTATGTACATAAATTCATTTAAGGAAATCTTGTTCTGAGTAAGAGGGAGTAAGCACACACCATCCTGTCTTTCTCACCCAATGTAGCTACCAACGACACAATGGGAACAGGTGGTTAAGGACTCTAAAAAGGCAATACTGGCAGGGGGATTGGGAGGAGGGAAGATTGGAGTTCAAAGTGCCACCAACCCTTTAGTAGGCTTATAATTTTTTATAAGAAAATGAGAATTGGTATTCAGAGAGAATTGAGAGGTTTGATGGTAGCCAAAAACCCTGATGTGAGCAACTAAGGAATTTTCTTTCACACAGGAGTCTGGGGGAGGTCTTTTGCTCTTTTCTTTGTTTTCCTGGGGAGAGGGGTATGCAGGGGATGTTCTTTAAAGAGTTGTATCACATTATCTCTGGGATTTGTAGATTTGGCTGTCCAAGCCATTTTTAGGTATTGCCCATTAGATGCCAGGAATGAACTAGCTATGGCTTTGGAGATCAGACAGATTTGTTTTCAAATGATGCCTGTGGTGCTGAGAAGTTCAGTAAGCTTAACAATGATATAACCTCTCAGAGATACCTTCTCCTTATCAGCACGATAAAAATACCACCACATTATGTGTACAAAATGGGTACACACATCACCCCCTAAAGTTGCTAAAAGTTCTCATCTCAAGAAAATGCAATGTTTCTGCTATGTTAACCAGTTTGATGAAAATATTTCAACTTGTATGTGAAAACATCACACTGTACCCCAGAATTGCATTAATGTACATAGTTATCATTTAATTAAAAATAATAATAAAATAAAATTTAAAAAAGGAAAAGAAAATGCAATGTTCCTGAACTTCTGATTAAAATGAAGTGCAACTTCTTTTATAACTGCCTAATGTAAGGTACAAATTATGACAGTCTTCAGTTAAATTTTATGGGCAAGTTACCAGAAAAATGTATACATGTAACTCACACTCATATTACTATAAACTTAATGCTCCAGTTTTCACTCCAATGATCAACAAGGGCAAAGGCTCAAGTTTTTTTGATTAAAATTGTTGCTTGTACTTGGCATTCTGATCGGCCTAGACATTTTAGTTGCTGTAAATTGATCAAGTAAAATAAATATATCCTAGACAACTCATTCATTACCTATTTTTAAAACATTCTAAAATTTTACTTCATAATGTTTCAGGGAGTTATTGCCCCAAATTGGCACTGTGTTCTTTCTTGCTCTGACATTCTATAATTCTATCAAGTGTAGGATTTTCTGAATATAGACAGGTAGAAGTTATTTCTTCTCTGGTGAAACCTTACTAAATAATTTCTGTTTCAAGGATAGCTTAAGGGCATGCATGCAGGAGAATAAGACAAATGCTCCCATGATAAAATCTTGAGCTTCTTGAGAACAAGGACCCCATCTCATTTCTTTTCTACCTTCCACAGCATATTCAGCACAACTGGACACTTAGGTTATCAAAACCAGCTCCAATTCTCAGATGACCAAAACCTAGACATTCTACAGAGTTAGTGGGAATAGGGTTAAAATTCAAAAGGTAGATCTGTGGATTTTAGAGTTGTTTTCATAAAAAAGCAAAATAGTATGCCATAGAAAATACTACATAAAAGGTAACTTCTTTCTTAGACTTATTCAGGAGAAATTTGAGAGGTATTATTCAATGTAACAGTATTATATTGTTCTATTATTCAATATAACAAAAGTCCTTTCAATCAGTAGACACAGAATAACACCATTCAGAACCACATCTGATTGTCTTATTTGTTTTCTCTGTTTTCCTTCTCACAAAATTATTTTGAACTTTTCATGTCAGTCTATTGTCTTTTGTATAATTTCCAAAGAAAATTGTAGATTTTCAGAAACATCATTTAAAACTTACAAATCCCCTTACTAAGAAAAGCATTCAGTGAAGAGAAAGGAATGAGCCAATTTGTCACTATGTGAATGAATCTTTTTAAAAGAGGAAGTGCCTTTCATTTCCATCTTACCTAGTTTTCATTATCTTCCACAATATGTTTCCTTAAGGATGATCATGAAAAAATAAAAACAAAAAAAACATGAACAAATTTGCATGCTAAATATTCATACCTTTTAAACAGCATATGATGGTATCCCTAGATAATTAAGGAAGACTACTATGGCACTACTTACATCGGTTGGGCCTTTACATTCCATTCAATGGATAAAGAAAGTAGGACTGCCTAAGTCCATTGAAGATTTACATTCAGATGGTGCCACCATATATGTAAGGCATCTTGACAGAATGTCAGCTACCATGTATATACATACACACACATGCAGACTTGCATATGGTTATCCCTTAGTATCCACAGGGGATCAGTTTCAGGACCCCAGTTGACCCCAAAATCCACAGTGCTCAAGTCTCTGATATAAAGTCATAGAGTGTTTTCATATGTTTCATACACATCTTCTTGTGATTTTAAATCACTTGTAAATTATTTATATATTAGTTGTTATACTGCATTTTTGTGTCCTTTTTATTGTTGTGCTGTTTATATTGGCTTGCTTTTCTAATATTTTTTTATCATTGATTAGTTGAATTGTGGATGCAGAATTCATAGAGATGGAGGGCTGTGTGTGTGCGTTTGCAGCCACAGTCTGTGATGATAATTTCACAAGTATCACCTACATAGAAAAAATATAATAGCATGACTAGAAATCTTTCATTTCACTGATAAATACTTATTGAAGGAAAGTTCAGCTTGCTTTCTTAAGAGCTTAACTTTCTTAAGTGTAACTGAATGACAGCTCAGTTTATCCCTCCTGGTCACAGATAATTGTTTATGAACCTATTCATTTAACTGTTGCTCAACTAGTTTTTCTTAATGGTTAATAATATCATCTATAGTTCTTGATAAATTATGTTTTCTTTTAACCAAAGCTATCCATTCACTCTCAAATACTTTTACACAAGTCAAGAAACTTACCATGAACCTTATAGGAGTTATGCAGTCCATAATTCTGAGAAAACTAAGCCTGAGATTTCCACTTGATCTATTGTATGCACACAACCAAGTTCAATAGGCAACAATTTGGGGCATACTGACCGGATAAATTATAATGTGCCAGCAAAACAGAATGGAAATGTCAAGGTTCAAATCCACCTAACACCTCTCAGCTCAATGTACCAGGAAAATGAAAAACAATTTTCTGACATATACTTTAGCAAGTGCTTTCTTTTTCTAAGTGTAGGGTACTATTACTCTGGGAAGTGTACAACCTAATAATTACAGGTTTGTTTTAAATAGTTACTATGTCTCTGATAACTGTTTTTAGATATTTTTTGAACTTTAATATTTCACATAGATTACAGAATAGCTGAAAAAGACAAACCAACTCTTCCCCCAGCTCACGCCTAATACATTCTGTAGTTTAAGTTAGGTTCTCATCATTATTAGCCAAGGGAACATAAACTTTTCAGAATAAAGGTGGGCCCACAAAGTAGAAATAAAATCCAACTCAGTAAGGCCTTCCCCAACTAGTGGTTCTCCAAAGGAAAGTAAGATTGCCAGAAGTGCTTTGCATATAACCCAGAATACGCACATACGAGGTCAGATAATTAAGTTTGTGAACTTGCCACCATGTGCTCACATTGGCAGCACTGTGCAAACAAACTGGTAAGCTTTCATAACCTTGATATATCAGTGTCTCATAGCTGTGTTAATGTTGACATGTGGCAGTGTCTTGCTGAGTGGCATTCATTATTGTAGCCTGTTTTTGTGTATAATGCACAAATATTAAATTTCTTATTAAACTTGAAAGAATGAAAATGAAATCAGGGACATATTAGTCCAAGTTTGTAGGCGTAATTCCATGAAGAAAGAAACAGTGTACAAATGGATTAAATGTTTTTTCTGAGGGGAGAGAAAGCATCACTGATGAAGAGAGGTTAGGACGGCCAGTAACAAGCAGAACTGGGTGAAAAAATTGCAAAAATTCATCGAATTGTTCATTGATTGTTAATCAATTGTTAATTATAAATTATTAGCTGACTGCAAAAAGCATAAGAGACCAAGTAAACATCAATAGAAAAACAAGAAAATCTTAACTGAAAATCTTGGCCAACAATTTATGGCTCTTGTAATATAACAACACAACACCTTACATGGCACTGCAGGTGAGTAAGTTTTTAGACAATAAATAACTAGAATACCCTTCCTATTCCCCTGATCTGGCCCTCAATAATTTTTTCCTTTATGTAAATATAAAGGAAATATTGCAAGGAAGACATCTTGATGACATTCAGGATATCAAGGCTAATGCAGCAATAGCTCTGATGGCCATTCCAGAAAAGACCAGGCACTGGTGTCAGGGCATAGCTTCCCAAGGGAAGTAGTTCAAAGGTGACCATAGTATATTCAGCGATGAAATATGTAGTACTTTTTCTAGGATGAGTTTGTGAACTTAATTGTCAAAGGATAACATTATCTATATCAAGGAATTGTGAAGATTAAATGAGAAAACTCAGAAACAAGAGTTTCAGCCTCGATATAGCACTCTCAGCTCCTACAGCTAATCCCACCGTAACTTAACTGTATTTTCTCAAATCTATCCACTTCCTTCCATTTGCAGTGACATGTGCGTGGTCCAAGAAATTACCCAATTTTGCTGTGCCACAATCTTTTCTATTCAGAGCTATAGCATGCTGGGAGCACTTTGGCCCTTGAACCAGGTGAGAATCAGCAAAGCTGTAACCTCATCTAGAAGAAAAATTAGAGTCTGAGCGCACATCTCAGCCTTAACCACAACTTGACCTCTTGGTCTCCATTTCCCAATTCATATCTCCTGTGGTTTGACTGAACAATTTTGTGTGGACTTAGTTCTAGGCAACAATAGTTAACAATAGAGACATCTCCTTGTTCAGAAATTTGGCAACAAAACTAGTGATATAATTAATTATATAGCTACAAGTGAAACATCACATGAAGGAAAACCAAAATAGGATGATACATACGTGTGTATATATATATATATGTATATATGCACACAAACATGTACATTTAACCTGAATTACACAGACAAAATATCTCTCTAAAGAAGTTTGAAAAGGACCCCTTTGAGTTAAATAAGCAAAAAAGGTGGGGTAAGAATATTCCAGGCAATTATCTGGGAAATTCCTGAGACAGAAAGAATAGCTATGGGGGAAACAAAGGGCCAACATGGCTTGAGGAGGACAGAGCAGGGCTAGCATGGACAAGCAGTGGCAAGCCCTGGATGATCACAGCAATCTGTCCAGAGGAAATTAGGAAAGGACTAAAAGGTTTTAAAGCAAAGGAAGGACAAGGTCTTGTTCTGATAAGATAGAAGTAATGTGAAGTGTCTGGAGTGCAGGCAAGTGCCCACTGTAGAGATCACAAAAGAAGAAACCTGGAGACCAGTTAAAGTCACAGTGTTGCTGTTCTCATGGTAATAGTTTGTGCTTAGGCAGTCACTGTGCAGATGGAAGGAATGGACAGAGCCAAGATGAAAGTGAGTCAATTACCCATGGGTAATAAAGAGAGAAATCAAGGCAATTCTCAAATTTCTGGTTTTCCTTATCTTTATGGCTACATCCAACAGGTGATGTGAGGCCTCAGATCTTATAGATTTATCTATGCATCTAACAAATACCTACAGAGTTCCCAGCACAGTGACATAGAGCATTGGTCACCTAAGTTTGGTCTTGTGTTATTTACTGTGGCTTTGAGCAAGGTTCTTAACCTTAAGTATGAAGATTCTCAGCTACCCACCTGGGCCACTATTGTGGTTTCTGAGATGGAAGAGGTTGTGGGAAATAGATAGTGCACCCTCTGTGTGGCAAATCTTGCTCCTTAGACATCTGATCTTGCATTACTGACATGCAGAGTGGCATCAAACCCTATTTCTGAAAAATGACTTCTCTGTTAGTGAAGGTCACCAGGTTATGGCATTTCAGTGGGTCTTCTTTGGCAAATATCTGACAGTTCCTATCAACTACTTCTTTCTAGTGGTAGACTTTTTGCAGTAGAATCTGTAGCTTTTTTTTTTTTTTTTTT
>NW_003852431.1:10187474-10235854 GCF_000181295.1 Otolemur garnettii
CAAACGCTTGGGCTTCAGCGATTCTCTTGCCTCAGCCTCCCAGGTAGCTGGGACTACAGGCACCCACCACAATGCCTGGCTATTTTTAGAGACAGGATCTTGCTCTGGTTCAGCCTGGTCTTGAACCTATGAGCTTAGGGCAGACTTTGATAACTGTGTATCTATAGGGTAACAGGTAGAGTAGAGTAGACTTAGTAGAAGAATTCTAAAATTCTAGTATCACTTTATTCACTTTCCATACTGCAATGGACACATAGTCTCAGAATCAGAAACAAACTGTGGTGGAAACTGTGCCAACTAGAAAGAATATGCCTGGAATAAACAGGTCAGCAGTTGTCCACATACAGCTCATTGTTACCAGTGTGCCTCATTTTGGATTGTGTGTGAAAACCCCACACTATACCCCAAAAGTGCATTAATGTACATAGTTACCATTCAATAAAATAAATAAATAAATAAACACATGAAAACACTAAAAAAAAAAAAAAAGAATCTAGAAATCAAGATGCTTATGAGAACCCTCCTAATATTTAAATGCTGGCTCGATTTTTTAAATAAAGTGATATGTGGGTCAAATAAAACACATCTGGAAGCCAGATGAACTCCCTGATTTAAAGACTCTGGTTTTGAGTAACTTGACAGGTCCCTTATGGTATCAAGTAACAAGTAACAAGTGAGCAGGAAGGAATTAGGAAGGTGACAACAGTGTGATGTGACGCTGCCTCACCAGATGAGCAAAGCTCTGGCCAGATGAGTGAAGGAAACGAAATGGGAATGTGAAACTGAAAGACAATTAATTCAATCACCTTGCCTTATAATTGGTTAGAAGTTCTTGAACAGGAAAGACTTTGGCTTTTCATACACCTTCTGAACTTATCTTCCACAACTGAAGAGTGGCAGATTAAAAATCAATTCATTCCATCCCTTTGATCTGCAGAATAGAACCCTTAGTTAACAATTAAGATGTTTTGGACAGCTCCTGTGGTTCAAAAGGGTAGGGCGCTAGCCCCATATGCCAGAAGTAGGGGTTCGAATCCAGTCCCAGCCAAAAAAAAAAAGTGAAGCCGTTTTCTCACACATTACCTACTCTCAACAATGCCTCTTCTATTTAGTTTAGAAGATGAGTAAACTCTGCGGGCTAAAAGTAACCTGGAATATCATTTAATATCTAAGGGGTCTGAAGTATACCCAGCAGCTTCTCTCTGCCAAGATTTCCTCAACTGTTTATGAAAATGTGATCTTCCAATTTGTGGTCTAAGGATGAAACTCACAGTGTTTCTCTTAAAGTCTGCGTTCAAGGAATTGAACTTACACTAAGTATAATTACCATGTGCAATAGTTCGTGTTGAAAGGTTTGAAATCCATGCTGAGATACAGAGATAACAGGATATACAATATGTACTTGCCAATGAGATCGTATTTATGTTCCCCAGTCCTGGGGAAGAGGTCATAAGCTTTGCAAGGGCAGGGAATTAAAAGACCGTAGATCCAAACAGAAAACACACAGAGGGGTGTGAGGGAGGGACCTAAAATGAACAGCACAGGGGAATTTCTCAGGGCCTCCTGAGGTTTGGGGAGTAAAGTGATCTCAGTGAGCCACTTAACAGATTAAACGCGATGAATCTTCGTATTCCACGATGGTCCCTGATGGAGAGGCGCTGCAACTGGAGGCATCTACCACCAGAGGGCGCCACCAGCTTTTCTTCCCTAGCTCAATACGACGCTGTGTGGCAGAACAAATACAACTTTTAACTTAGAATTTGTACAACAGATTTCACTTTGGCTAGTTGCAAAGTCATTTAAAATGGTCCACCTCAACTCGTCTGTTCTTCATGTCAACACCTAAAATGGGCTAGAGCAGATTCTGGACACCTCTAAATAATCGCAAATTCAAATCTATCCAACAAGCGCTTCTGTGAACACCAGCAATGTGCAAATCTCGGAGGAAGACTCCAGAGAACAAAACTTAGTATTTTTATCTCAGTGGGCTCACATTCTAATGGAAGAATAAAGATTACGAGAAATAGCTGCAAATACAAATATAGAAAGAAAAATAAATTAACTCTCATTCATTCACATTAAATTGAAAATAACAAATTAGGAGAGCATGTATAAGAAAGAACACCTGTGGGTGTTTAAAGGTGAGGAAGCTTTCATGATGGAGAGAATATTATATATGAAACGGGTCCTCCCAATATGTGAAGAGAAGCTTAAGATGCTTTTCTAAGATAGCTTACGTTCTTTGCTTTACAATTTTGCCCAATGACTGTTCTGTCTACCTTCCACTATAGTGACAAACAGATGGTACATCTTGGGGTACCTTATGCTGCATGTGAATGGCTACAGGTGCAGCTGAGATGGAGCATTACTGCTAAATTACTGTTTTCATCTCATTTTTCAGATGTAATTTGTATCCAACCTAGGAGAAACCTCTTCAAACCATCGCAAGAAATACCCACATCTAGCAGTCAAGGGAAATGTGTTTTTCCTCCTGGCACTTCAAGCCATCTAAAATTGAAACTAGTTTGATTACACAGTGATGATCTACTGCATTTAAAATCCTCATTATATAAAACCTAGTAGGATACAAAGGATTTTTATTTCACTTTCTCTCTTAGATATTTTTCACTTCACCCCTTGACCAATCATTTTATATCTGTGAAACTTTATTTTCTCAACTCTCCTAGACAAAGTGGCTGCTTCTTGACTAAGCTCCGTTGACCCAGGGCTAAGATGGGATATTTAGCACAGGGTAAGTAAGTCTCTAGAAGTTGATAATTTGATTCACACAGCTAGATGATCATCTTGACTTACCCCAAATTACATTTTTTCTTCAAAGTGGGACACGTAATCTTTAGCAACAAAAATTTCTCAGAAATATTCCAACAAATCAAGGCAATGCTGAAGGGCGCTCTTTGTCATTTCTGTTTGGTATATTTTGGAAAGGATAAAAGCACAAGAAACACTCCAAATTCAAACGCCATGAGGCTTTGTCAACACCAGCCACAATCCTAAAGAGGAGAACAATGTCTCTGTGAATGAGTCTCACCTCCTCTCACTTCCTGAGAATCTGCCAGTGTCTTCAGGTGAAGCTTAAACCATCATTGAGAGTGAATTCTTGGTAAATAATTTTGCTTGGCAAACCCACGTGGAAGTTAATGGTGCTTGAAGATTCTTTTAATTTCTTCAAAAGCATGTAATATAAAGGCTGAATAGTTTGATTGAGATATCTGGGGTGCTACGACCTGGTATCTTGGTCTTACAAGATTATCCAGGTAGATTTAATCTTAGGGACTTGACCCTGTTTACATAGAGACCAAAATCTCATAAAAAGGATACATCCAAAATCAAAAAAGATAATACCTTATTCTATAGTGATGAAAAAATAACTTACATTCAAAGAGTACTTTATAATAGCTTATTAGACTCAGAAAGCAAAGCATTTTTAGAATACAGAGGTGACCTTGGGGAATGAGCAGGTTAGAGTTACAGCTTAGATACATTTTTAAATCATTATCATTATTATTATTATTATTTGAGACAGAGTCTCATTTTATCACACTTGGTAGAGTGCTGTGGCAACATAGCTCACAACAACCTCAAACTCTTGGGCTCAAGCAATTCTCCTGCCTCAGCCTCCTGATTAGCTGGGACTACAGGCACTCATCACAATACAGATGAGGTCTCACTCTGGCTGAGGCTGGTCTCAAACCTATGACCTAAGGCAATCCACCTGCCTTGGCCTCCTATGTGCTAGGATTACAGGCATGAGCCACCATGCCTGGTCTATTTTTAAATTATTAATACTACTTTCCCATTAAATGGATTATTTTTGTTTTTGTGTAAGAAGTAAACATTTGCTGGGAATCTAGATCATATGAGCTACAAGCCCTCCAACTCATATATTCTATGAATTAAGAAAGGATTAGTGACAAAAGATTTTAAAGAGGCACAGAAGATTGAAGTCATATTTGACTAAGATCATTTACTTAGCCGAGTACTTGATTCTTGGGAAATTAAATTAACCTAAATGCCTTCTTTGCAGACAGAATTTTCAAGAGTTTCAGAGCTGTATCCAAATTCAGATAGGGTGGATTTTGTATAGGATATACACAATTCTATTCTATCATCAAACATTTCATACAATGTCCATTTTTTAAATTGTTGCAGAAAGTAAGAATTAATAATCTTTCCTATTGTTCCAGGGACTTAATCCCGGCAGCCTATCCACCTGCCTAGCAACAGACATTTTTTCAAATACAAAACCACATTCAACCCCGAATATCATTATTCTTTCCTACCAAGAGAGTCTAAGAAATTATACTTTGGGGGCAGAAAGCACATCCTGAAAACACACAAAAGGAGAGGTGTCCTTTAGAGGGGTCCTTTGTTAACTGATTATGCATGTGGGTGCGTGTATCTGAAAATGAGAAGCAAAAAATACAGAAGATTAAGAGCAATAGGGTTGGTTTTGTTCACAGCAGAAAATTTCAAAGACTTTTCCACTGACACAAAACCCGGAAATAACAAAACAGTGAACACCCCAGGAATTTCAAAAATGCCTCACAGGCTCCTAATAATGATAAAACAAAAGTCTTGATTTCTGAGTTCTGATAAAAGCTCCACAGGGAATATTTGGTTCACGTCTCAGTTATCTCTTTACTGGTCAACAGTTTTTAATATGATAACTAAAATTGATGTGAGAAAGAATACCCAGATTCTAGCCCCATTCTGTTTTTCTGTTTTCATTTGCTGAATTATTTCTACAACCTAAGATGAACCTTATGATTTTTTCTCCTTCTCCCTGAAAATATTTCTATTTACTCATGGTTCAGTTTGAGATTCATTTTTCTATATTCATTGTCAGAGCTACAGTGACAGAAGCATAGGAAAGAAATAATGAAGAGATAGATAGTTTTGTCATTTTAAAAAATATGTTTTAGTGCCAATACATGTCCTCATTTGTATTTATAAGCTTCATTTTTCCAGGAAGGTTTCTGACCAGATATTTCCTTGGCTTATTATTTAAGAAATAATTAATGCGTAACTACAGTATGCCAGGCACAGTTATCAAGGAACACAAAGTATTGGGGGCATATATGAAAGATGAATGAAATCTAGTTCATGGCCTCCGAGATTAATTTTTTAGTTAAGGAGACAGACTCGAATACAAATACTTTAAAACTATATACTGTATTACAAAAGAAGAGGAAAAAAATTCTGCTGTCAGTATGTTGGGTGCCCATAAATAAATCATTGAGGAACATTTTTAAAAATCAAATGTGAAATATTATGCCTCATATTAAATTGTTTATCGAAAATCAGTCAAATAATTATTCCTAATAATGGGGAAACACTTTTCTAGGAATTTAATTTGCCATGAATGAAAGGTCATTGTTATCACCAATGGATATGAAATGTTCCTGTTTGGCACTACCCTCCTATGTCTTATTAAAAGTAAAATATGATACATATGCATCTTTCTTCTACTTCAAGAATCTCCACTAACCTCAGTGGGTTGATCAACAGTTCTTGGTAAGTACATGACTTCTGCTACCATCATCTAAGAATCAGTGGCTTGGAGTGAGAAATAAGTAAAAACTTCTGAGTTGTTGAGTAAAAATACTTAATAGTATCACAAATAAAATGTAATTATTGTCTTGTGTCTGCACAATCCAAGGCCTGATTGTGATAGAGCATTATGACCATGAAGGAGCCAAGGAGTCCCTCTTGCTACACAATAACCATAGCTTTCACTAGATGCGCCTCTCCAAGAAAGAAAAACATGAGCTGAGGCCTAAACTAAAGTAACATAGTGACGCTGTTGAGATTTAGAATTTTGAGTCCGCAAAGCTGGGGAACACAGCCGGGCTCTCCCTAATGAGCCAATATCTTCAAAACGAACAAATGCAGTAACAAGTTGGTGGCCGTTTGTAACAGCAGGAACATAACACAGTTTAAATAAAAGCTAGTTTGAGTTAGACTCACATAACCAATATGTTCAGAAATAAAACCAAGGTCACAGTGTAAGCCATCATGACTAAGAGTCGACAGGAACAACAAACAGATCCACAGAAGTGCTGTGCATAAAATAGAAAGAAAGAAATAAAACAATCACAAGGGTAAGCACACAAAAACAGACTGTATGAAAGAAGAAGCAGATTGGGAATAAAAATAGAAGAACTTCTAGAAAAACAGTAATGCATTTATTGAAATCATTTTTCTATCCTTACTTTGATTGTCAGTTTCATTTCTATTTACAGTGTGTGTTTTCAGGCATACTCAATATTCTGTAGTCTAGAAGCAAAGACCTGTTGAACTATCACCAGTGAACCACAGAGGGTAACGAATAAGAATTTCTGTTTGTGTTACGTGGCAGCTGGGATTTTGCAAAACACCATCTTTAAGCACACCCAATCTCACGGATACAGCAAAAGAACCTATGATATTTGGTGCATAAAATTTTGTTTTGAGCAAATGCAGAAATAAAGACCATGACTGGGTAATAAGGGCACAGAACTAAGAATCTGGTTTCCAGCACAAACTGGTCACAGGAAGAGCAAGGGAGCAGTGAGGGACTCAGAATTCAGGTCAAAGACCGCTTCTCTGCTACAGAGAATAGAGGTAGATACCAACTACTCGCTGATACAGAATTAGAAACCAATAGAGATATCGTAAAGCCAGTGTTCTGAGAGAAACTCAGGCATGGAGGGCAGTGTAACATGTTTATGTAACTCATGGCCGGCTGGTAAGCTAAGTTACACGGGAGGTCTGCCCCAGCTCCTGGCGCCTGGGAAGGTAAGTCACACATCACAATCTGTGATCCACAGTCCACACAAGAGAAAGGTCCTGTGCACCTTGATACTCAGAGGAACAAAAGGGGCAACATGCCAAGCAGCGGTTACATAAGGGTGACTTTCCTGGACACATATGGCTATCTAGGAATACCAGGCACCTTCCCATGGGAAGGAAGCCTAGGTAAGGTCTTCTAGTCTCTTACCCAAGGCTATGGGAGAGGAAGCCCAAACACTCCTTCCTGTCCCTATATCTAGATATATACTGCAAACCATTTGCAGAAAGAATGTGACTTCCCATTACAGAACCTCATCTCAGTCATGTGCATCAATTCTTTATGTTCTCTTCTTAAAATCCAAAATTAAAATACTTTTGAACATCATGATATGTTTGTTCGTGCGTGAACATTAAGTAACCAGGCTATTCCTTTAGACTCCCATGGGCCAAGTGCAGCCCCCATGCCGACTCTGATCTACAGAACTGAGAACTAATAAATATGGATTGATTTAAGCTGTTAAGTTTGTGATGATTCCTTACATAGCAATAAAAACCTCAAACACTTTCTTAAATTTAAGTTTAAATTTTTCTAAAATTTAGATTTTATTATTTCCTTGTTTTAAGGCTTCACAGGCTCTTTGTTGAAGAGAAGTGAATTCTCCCCCCTTACTGTGACATACCAGACACTTGAATGGGCTCCTACCTACCTCTCCTGCTTTATCCATAGAGAACCTTTCCCAGAAGTCTGAGGCTCCAGCCACACTGAACCATTAGCCTTTCTGGAAAAACATTTGAGGAGAGGCCACAGACTGATTCCCTTAACATATCTGCCAACTGGTGAATCACAGAGCCGAGAAAACTAAAAACTGTATCTTCCACCTACAGCTCACACCTCGGTGGGTACCCTGGTATGCACCCTTGTGTAATCTCCTCCCCCTGAGTTCAGGCAGAGCCATGACTTGGGTCTTACTAACAGAATCTGTCAATGGTGCTAGGATGTCCCACTCTCCTGATTACATGTTACATTAAACTCTGTCCTAGCAAACTTGAGAAAGCTTCTCCCGCACATACCATAGTATAGTTAAGTTGAGATTTTTTTAAGGTGTCTCTTTTTTCTACTCTAGTAATTTGGCTGAGATGGGAGGGAAAATGTATTTTATTTATCTCGAAGGCCATGGATGCTAGCATATCTAATAAATCTTGTTGAATGGAACTGCACAATACCATAAATATTTAACTCCAGCTTTACATTATAGGGTTCAGAGAAGCATTCCATGTTCCACCAACTCTGGGCTAGCAGGCCCTGATTATCATCCTGAGGGCCAACTTGGCCATGGGAATCATTTAATTTGGAAGTTCACACGCACACACACACACACACACACACACAAATGGCCAATGGAAATATCTACTTTCATGCGCTACAGAACTATCCTATGATCCTATCCTTTTCAGCTGTCCAGAATACCCCTGGGCTTGTTTAGATCGCATTTCTTTCTCCAGGTTAAGCCCTTCCTCTAACTCTTTTTCCCACCGTTGCGCCCACACTTGAGCATCTTGTTAGACATTACACTGTTATTAAAAATAAGCATAGACATTAGGAAAAAAATGAAAATAAAATCTTCCAATTTTATTTTTAATTTAAGCAAACCATAAGATTCAAAGAAAGATTGATACTGTGAACTTCTCCATAGTGCAAATATAATTTGCCATTCATTTTAAAAATAAAATAATAACATAGACATTTTTTCATTGGGTAAGCTATCTCTGAAAAAGGTTCAGCCAAATCCAGATTTACATACAAGTAAACTATTAATTGAGGTGGTGATGGTAAAAAGGATTTTAATAAGTAAATTTTTAGAGACTCTGAAGATAACAGTAAAAGCTTAAATATATATAAATCTCATTCACTGTCTTGACTACAAATACATTAGAAATGAATAAATAGAATATTAATTATTTATCCCTATTAAGAAAAGAAATTGTCTACGATCCTAAATTCCCAGGTCCTAACTCAACAAGTAATGCAGCTTTAAGACACCATCTCTATATTCCAAAGGAAAATGTGGGTAAATTGGACTTAATAAAACACTTGGCCTATATATGAGATAGAATACTATTTTGCCATAGAAAAGAATAAAATCCTGTCATTTGCAGCAACATGGATGGAACTAGAGGCCATGGTGTTAAATGAAGTAAGCCAGGCACAGCAAGACTAATAATATTACATGTTCTCACTCATTTGTGGGATCTAAAAAAGTTGATCCCATGGCAGGAACGGGGAGAATGATGGTTACCAGAGACGGGGAAGGGGGAGGAGAGAGATGAAGAGAGGCGAGTTAACGGGTTAGATTAACAAGCAGACAGTTAGATAAAAGGACTAAGTTCTTAGTGCTCCATAGCACGGAAGGCTGACTAGAGTGAACAAAAAACTATTGTGTATTTCCAAATAGCAGTAACAGAAGACTTACAGGAATGGTCCCAATACAAACAAAAAATGAAGGTTGGACGGACTTCCTTAGCACTGATTTGATCATTATACATGGTACACATGTATCAAAATGTCACGCGGACCCCACAAACACGTAAAATTATTATGTATCCACACAAAATAAATAATAAAATTTAAAATATTGGACCTAATCAAAATTAAAATCTGCTGCAAAAGACCATCAAGAAAGTAAACAGACAACCCATAGTAGAAAAAAATACAAGGTCGGACAATTAAGGTCACAAACTTATCCTAGAATAAGTGCTACCTATCTCATTATCAAATATGACTACAGTCACCTTTGAAGTACCCCCCTTGAGTACAACACCCCTGCCCAGTCCTCCCTTAAAAGTAATTTTGGAACTCTTTTTCTGGAATGACCATCAGTGCTGTCATCGTATGAAGTCTGACAAGTAAGTTCATGAACTCATTCTAGGAAAAGTGCTTTGAAGGGTGGGACTAGGTGACAGGTAGCTGGCACCTCAGAGGTGACCAGAGAGGTGTTCAGCAGTGAGGTACGGAGCACTTTTCTAGGAAGAGTTTGCAACCTTAATTGTCAGACCTAGTATTTACAAACACATACGTGACCAAGGACTTGTATTCAGAAGATATAAAGAACTCTTAGGACCCAAACATAAAAAGACAAATAACCCAATGTAAAAATGGGTAAAGGATCCAGATGAACATTGTTCCAAAGAAAATGTACAAATAGCCAATAAGCCTGTTAAAAGAAGTTTAACATCATTTGTCATCAGAAAAATTCTAAACCGGAAAATAGTTTGGTGATTCTCAAAAAGTTAAAGAATTACCATAAGATTCTACAATTCCTTTCTTAAATATATATTCATGAGAAATAATGAAAACATGAATTCCACACAAAAACAACATAAAACATACAGAAAAAGCACACTGGATAAGCTGTAAATAATTAATCTAATAATCACAATCATTATAAATAATAAGTTCTCTAAATCAATATAAGAGGATTTGACGTTCCAGTTAAAATATAGAGCTTGCCAAACCAAATATGCTATTTGCATGAAACCAACATAAAACATACAAACACAAAATATTGAAAGCAAACTTTTAAAAACTATATACCGGCTCGGCACCTGTGGCTCAAGTGGCTAAGGCACCAGCCACATACACCAGAGCTGGTGGATTCAAATCCAGACCTGGCCCAACAAACAACAATGACAGCTGCAATCAAAAAATAGCCAGGCATTGTGGCAGGTGCCTGTAGTCCCAGCTACTTGGGAGGCGGAGGCAGGAGAATTGCTTGAACCCACGAGTTGGAGGTTGCTGTGAGCTATGATGCCACAGCACTCTACCCAGGGTGACAGCTTAAGGCTCTGTTTCTAAATCAATAAATAAATAAATATTTAAAAAAAACAAAAAATGAAAACTATATACCTAAACTACACCATTTATACAAAAGCTGCTTGTGCTATATTAATATCAGAAACAAATTAACATTTGATAAAGCATTGATAACATTCCTAGTGATTAAAAATGTCAAAAAGATGTAATAATTCTAAACATGTACATGTAAAAATCTAGCTTCAGAATATATTAAGTAAGAAAATGCGTTGAACTACCAAGAAAAGTTAACAAGTCCACTATGAAAGTGGAAGATTTTTACATACTTCAGTCACCAACAGATTAAGCAAAAAAAAAAAAAAATGTAACCTAAGTTTTAAAACGTTAAAATTAATTCAAGGAACATATGTAGACTGCTACATTTTAAATAGGAGAAATCACATATTTTTCATTATACATAGGCCATGAGGAAAATGCCACAAGCTTTAAACTAGTTCTCAAAACATTCTGAGAATTACTAACATGAAGATTATGTTTTCTGACCTTAATGGAGTTCAGTCAGAAAACACTACAGAAAAAAAAAAGTGTAACCTCAA
The DNA here is from genome assembly GCF_000181295.1 of Otolemur garnettii. Lineage (NCBI taxonomy): Eukaryota > Metazoa > Chordata > Mammalia > Primates > Galagidae > Otolemur > Otolemur garnettii. The sequence continues at coordinate 10,198,674 of NW_003852431.1, forward strand.
AAATCCTACATTTGGAAAAAGCACACTCCTAAGTAACTTTGTGAGTTAAAAAGGAACTAATATAAACATTTAGAAAATACTTCAAAATAAAAGCAAAAAACCAATGCTGCATGTGTCACCTTGAGGAATGGTATCTAAAGGAAAAGGTAGAGCCTTGATTACTTCAAATAGGAAATGAGGACGCCAGAAATTAATGAACTAAAAATTAAAAAAAAATACAGAATGAATGCGAATAGGCTAAGGGTGGAAATAAAAATGATAAAGACCACATTAATAAAGACAGAAGACAAAGACTTAAGACAGTTGCAACAAATTCATCAAACTTTATCAACAAGCAAAAATTTTAAATAAACAATATTAGAAATTAGAAAGCAACTAGAAAGCTAGATAAGCAGATTAAATATAATGAAATATTATTGACAACTCTATGACAATTGGGTTGAAATTGGAAAGCTCCCAGAAATAGACAAATTCCTGCAAAATATGAAAATGACGCTAGAAGAATTCGGCCCACCCGAAAAGTTCTATATTTAGCAAAGCAATTGAAGCAGGAATTAAATATCTCCCACAAATAGAATATGGCAGGTGAATTCTATCCAACCTCTTTCAAAAAACCCCAATTTATACAAACAATTTTAGAGAAGTGAGAAAGCAGAAGCTTTTTCTATCTTCTATTCAAAGAGGCTAAAACAACTTTGACTTTGAAAACAGACAAGAATTGGTTAAGAATGAAAATTTGTTAACTAAGCCATTAACATTAAAATCAAAATGTTAAACAAAATATGACTAAACCAAATCCAATGATACACAGGTACAATAACGGATCATGAACCAATTGAGTGTATACAAACACATGAAAGTTGGGATCAATGTCAAAAAAGCATTTAATATAATTTATCAAGTTAAGAGTTTAAAGAATTATCTCATCTTAATAATTTTTTTAAAAGCAATTGCTAAAAGTCACCACGTATTTATGATTTTTTACAAATTTTAATAAATTTACAAAAGTACGTAGCATATTGTTTACAAAAGTACGTAGCATATTTGTGTATAGTAAAACTATTTTTAGAAAGCAACAATAATTACCCACCTGAACTTTAGAACCAAGGTTAGCTTGAAGAATGAGAGATTAGGGCGTGATATTCTGGAAACTTCAGACGTATTGCTGTTGTTCTATCTTTTTTAAGGTTCATGGTACTTATTTAAGTGTATCATGATCATTCTTTGTAAAACAAAGCTATTTCAAAAAGAATAAACAGAAGTATTTTAAAATGAAACAGGCACAGTTTCACTATGACTAATATATAAAAAGTTCACTTATAAAGAAAACAGATAAAGATCTTCAAACCTCGGTTTAGCACCCATAGTGGGTAGGGCGCCAGCCACATACTCCAGGGCTGGCAGGTTTGAACCTGGCTCCAGCCTGCTAAACAACAATGACAACTGCAACAAAAAAATAGTCTGGCATTGTGGCAGGCACCTGTAGTCCCAGCTACTTGGGAAGCCGAGGCAAGAGAATCACTTAAGCCCAAAAGTTTGAGGTTGCTGTGAGCTGTGACATCACGGCACTCTATCAAGGGCAACATAGACTCTGTCTCCAAAAAATAAAATCAAGAAAAATCTTCAAATCTTTAAGCTATAAACCAAATATAAAGAATTTTACTCCAGCTAGAATAGTGGTTTATAGTGATTCCCTCCAGATTGCTGTCTGAAAGCCCGTCTGTGATCTGCCTTGCCTGAGAAAAATGACCTCCACCAGAGTACAACTAAACATGAAATTGAGACCCATGACAAAGATGCAATACAGAGACCGTCCTGTCTCCAGTCTGTGGAGGCCCAAGACACCCAGAGTCTGGCTAACATCGGGTGATAAACCTAAGACTGGCTATTAATTTTATATAAATTACTTCTAATGTTGGTAATGATACTGTACAGTATGCATTTTTAATACCTTTACACAGATACAGACCTAAAACTCATATAAATTAAACAATATGCCCAAGGTTATAAAGATAATAAATTATAGGGTCTAACTTTCATCCAGATTTGACTCCTGAACTTGTGTGCTTCCTGCTAACTCTCTCATCATTCATCTACAAAAATCTTTCCTATAGTAAACACAAATATTTTTGACAACAATTCACATCTATATAACACATAACCAGCAATAAGTTAAAAGACAGTAGGCATGGCTTAAGACCATACCTTACGAGTCATGCTGCTGGCTACTACTTTAATCAAAGCTAGATAGGATTTTAAATTGGCTTTCGCTATGACTGACCTAAGTGGGTATTCACCACTTGACAGATTTATTCCCTTTTCTATTCTCCATCCTGAAGAGCTCCATTTGGACTTGATATCATTTTTATCAGCTTCGGCGCATTTATAGAATAAAATTTAAATTTCAAAGACCTAGCCTTTCTTATAAATGTCCACTAGGAAAGAATCTGCTACAAGTTGGAGCCACTAAAGCAAAAAAAAAAAGAGGCAATTGGATGTCCACCCTCTGGCTGACCCCCAAAGACACTCCTACTATTTCATCTTTGAGTCAACTCCTATTTAGCAGCACAGAAAACTCCTATTTAGCCTGCACAGGGTATCTTCAGAAATTTTTAAGGCAAATTTAAAATGTAGCAGAATTGAACACAACTTCCTTCTTTTTATTTTAAATGCCACTGTATGAGCATGACTGGATAGGACTGAGAACCCAGAAGCAGAAATGAATTGCTTCTACCAACAGACAATAACACTGCATGATTTAAAGGAAATGTCAGGGGTTAACTGGTGTCAATGATTTGCTATATCTCCCAGCAGTCAGCCACAAAAAAGGCTGTCAGTATTGCTAAGAGCTAAATATCCTTCCAATTGATAAGCAGCTTAAAAGGTCAAGTGTATGCAAAAGCAAAATGTAATCCTTTTTTGCATTTATTTCAATATTTTCATCATATGATAAATATCACTTGTTAAGCAGTCTTAATATAATTAGCTATACAGGATCATAAAATTATAATGTTTTTATTTATGGGGAACTAAAACAAAAATATATGTACAGGAACTGTCGATTAGGAAAAATAAATTCCTTTCTAATGCAAACATATTAAGTAGGACAATGCTTTTAATCTTTAGATTGAGTTATTCAAAAAATTTTAAGTTTTTCTTTCATTCAATATATAAAAGTGAATTTGACTGTTCAAGCCATTAACGGTAATGATGGTTTTTTATTAGCAGCCAGCATTTTGCAGCTATTCTTAGGGTAAATGTAGCTAAGCTCAGAATGTCAAATTAGAGCAAAGAATTTAATGTTTTCTTCTTCTACTCACATTATAATGACTTCTCTGATGTTTTTTGTCTTGCCAAAGGGGTGCTTGCAAAAACTGGAAATATATTTGAGTGTTACTCTGGCCTTTAAAAAGAGTATCCATTGGTATAAGTGGGCATTTCTTTTGATCCCTAGGAAAATGCTAGAATTGTATCTTACATTGAGAAATTCTACATCTTAAGGGATCTTGGCAGAAAAGTAAAAAATTTATATGCATATATAACATTATTTTATTATCACTCAATGCCTCATATAGTAAATACAACAATCATCAATATCTCTTGCAGAGTACCAGTGTTAACATCCATATAGTCAAAACTTGCTTTGGAAATTAAATAGTGAATTAATGTCTTAGCTCAAATTTGACATGAAAACCGGAGCTTCCCACAGGATTGGCATGCTAGTGAATTACTTTGTGGGTGATGCTGAAGAGAAGTAAAAGACCAGAGAGATTAATGTCATGTGTGCATTTGACTGGACTGTGGGGTACCCAGAAATCTGGTCACATGTTATTTATGCTGTGTGTTTCTGTGAGGATGTTTTGAATGAGATTAACACTTAAATCAGTAGGCCGAGTAAAGCAGGTTGCCCTCCCAAGTGTGGATGGGCCTCATGCAATCAGTTGGAGGCCTATAAGAACAAAAGGGCTGACACTCAAGTGAGAGAAAATCCTTCCTGCTGAACTGAGATACTGGCTTTTTTGTTTGATTGTCTTGTTTTGTTGTTGTTGTTGTTGTTGGGTTTTGCACTCTCACTGAAGTACCAGCTCTTCCTAGGTCTTGAGCCTGCCAAACTTTGGACTGGTAACATATATAAAGATTTAATATAGGGAGCTTAGTGAAACCTAATTTTCTAGATACACAAAATAATCAACTAGAAAATAAAATTTAAAATTGGATACTCACTGTTGCAATAAATCTACAAAGTATCTAAGAGTTTTGACAAAAAATTATAAAATATCTGCTATGATCTGAATGTTTGTGTCCCCACAAATAAATATGTTGAAATCCCAACCCCCAAAGTGATGACATGAGGAAGTGGGGCCTTTGAGAGATGATTAAGTTGTAAGGGCAGAGTTCTCATGGATGGAATTAATGCCTTGATAAAAGAAGTCCCAGAAAGATCCTTCACCCTCTGCCATGTGAGGTTACAGCAAAAAGAAATCATGTATTCACCAGAAAACTGGTGCCTTGATCTTGGACTTCCCAGCCTCCCAAACTATGTGAAATAAATTTCCATTGTTGGTAAGCTGGTCAGTTTTTGGAATTTTGTCACAGTATCCCAAATGGACTAAGAAAATCTCCATGGAGAAAAATGTTAAAATTCTAGCAAGGACATAGAAGATAATCTGAATTAATAAAAGGACATTCCACACACTTGAACAGGATGCCTCAAATTCCCCTATACATCAAGACCATAGCAAAACTTTAGTTAAACATTTTCAGAAACTTGATAAAGACCACAAAATTTATTTGGAACATAAAGGTACAAGAATCGTCATTTTTTAAATCAATACAGAGTTGGTGAAGAAACAGACCAATGGAATAAAATATAAGCTAGAGACAAGATCATGCATATGGAAATAAAATAGAGGTAGGACCAAAAATAGTAGTGAAAGAAAGGATAGTTCAATGGGTAATGTTAAGAAAACTGGCTCACTCTTTGGGGGAAATAAAACTGAGTATCTGAGTAAAACCACATGTAGTATTTGAAAATGGACTCCAGTGAAAAAAATATCTAAATGTGTAATATATCTTTCAAAGATTGTCATACATGTAAACTTTATAGTTACAAAAGAAATGTAAGAAAGATAAAAGGCCTCTTCAAATGTCAAATATACAATTGGTAAGGCAAAATACAGTGATTTACTGATACATCATGAAAATATTATAGTAAATGAAATAAATCAGTCACATGAAAGGCAAATACTGTATGGTTATTTGCTTATATGAGGTACCAAATTCAAAGAAACAGAAAGTAAAACAGTAATTTCCAAGGCCTAGAAAGAGAGGAGAAGAGAGAATTGTTGCTTAATGGACATAGCGTTTCGATTTTGCAAAATGAAAAGAGTCTGGAAACCAACACACAATTATGCTTGACAGAACAGTACACATAAAAATTGCTAAGATGGTCAAATTTTATGTACTTTTTACCATAAATTTTTCAAATTATAGATTCTGTTTGGCAATATGTCACCATGTTAATTACATCTTGTTAGAATGAGAGAAAACATTGGCCATATCTGATAACAGGTCAATATCAAAATCACTATGAAGGGTGGTACCTGTGGCTCAAAGGAGTAGGGTGCCAGCCCCATATGCTAGAGGTGGCAGGTTCAAACCCAGCCCTGGCCAATACTGCAAAAAAAAAAAATCACTATGAAGAACTACAAATTCATTAGAAGAACTCCGGAACACCCCACTGGAAAAATGCGCAAAGAGGGGCAGCACTTGTGGCTCACTGGCCCCATATGCCAAAGGTGGCGGGTTCAAACTCAGCCCTGGCCAAAAACTGCAAAAATAGAAAAATGGGCAAAGAAAACAGACAATATGCAGATGACAAAAGGTAATACATATATAAAGAGGTGCTCACAGTTATTAGTAATCAGAGATATGCAAATTAAAACAACAGGGAAATAACTTTTTACACCCATTACACCACCAAAATTAGAGCCTTGATAATGCTAAATGTATCCAGGGATATAGGATTAAAAGGACCCTCGTGAGCGCTTCCCAGTCTGTAGAATATGGCCCTTCTGGAGAGCAAAATGGTACCTCACACATCACAGACAGAAAAGAAAAAGAGGAAAAGGGAATATTTTCTCTTTTGCACCAAGTCTCATATTCGTGTTTCACCACAGGGCGTAAAAGGACTAGTGATGGATTACGTACAACCAGGGCATAGAACAGACTTTCTTGCCAGGAAGACAGGGAATTAGCACTCCTCTGAGTCTCTGAGTGGCTCCTTCACTTCAATTTACTCTTAAAAATAAAAGTATCAAAAAATGTGTCTGACAAAACTGACTTCTGTTTATTAACAAAGTTATTAACAAAGCATATCTATCTATCCCCTTATCCTCTCCCTTTTCTAGCATTCCTCCTTGAAAAGAAAGAAAAAGATCAATATCCGTCATGAAGATACAATTTCTCAACAGAAGGTTCGTACCTAAATTCAATGATATGTGAATATGATAGTGATTCACAAACAAGGTTTTATTTAATACTTTAAAATTGATCAGTATAATTAACACATTAATAAAATAGAAAGAAAATTAATGTCATCATCTCTAGAGAGGCTGGAAATAACATTGACAAAATTAATCTCTCACATATGATACAAATACTCATCAGACTAAGATAGCTGCAAAATACTAAGAAAAGATCGCTTTCAATTGGAAACTACTCGCCCTGAAATTGAGAACAATACAAGGATATGCACTGTTACCGTTTCTGTTCAACACTGTTATGGAGATGCTGGTCATTCTTTCCCCTTGTGGTCTCGCTGAGTTTACTAGACCCTATCCAACATTCACATTCTAGAACAGTTGCACATGCTCACTTTGAAAAAATTAATCAAGCTGTACATTTGTAATTTCTGTACTTTTTCAGTATGCACACTATCCAGCGATGAAAAGTGTAGGAGATGCCAACATCCGAGCAAGATGATCTGCAGCAGAGGTTTGGACCTTGGGCCATTTCTCCATAGGAGTTCCTTGTGGAAGAAGAGCTCGTGCCCTCAGCATGTAGTCATTGTTAATTACTCCCCTCACCTGTGTTCTGGCTCAATAAAAGGCTGGTGTGGAGGTTGCTCAGGGCTACCCGGAAAGTAAGGGCTACTGCCTTCCACAAGCTTGTACTTCTAATCCGCCTCTCACCTGGTTCCTTCCTGCACTAACTGAGACCAGGGCCACAGGAGCCCGACGGGTTGCGACAGAAAAGTTTCTTAAAAAATCCAGTCTCCTACATTAAAATTCAAGCATTTGAACACCATGAACATTATTTTCTATAAAAGCAAGTGGAGCATACATGTACACCGAGAGCATACACCTCATACTCTGTCACTAGGTAGATTATAAATTGGGAATTTCATTTTAATATTTTAAGAAAGACCACTAAACTAAGTAACCATATTGTTCCAATGATAAAATGTGATTAAGAGGTTTGCCTTCTTTGCTTATGCACAGTGATAATTAGAGGAACTGAGAGAAAGAGCACTGATGTGAAGTCTTCCAGAGATGAGAAAAAGAACTGGTCCCCCTTTGTTTTATAGGTTATTGTCCTGGTAGAGATGATGTGTACATACAGCACATTAATACAATGCCCAGTATATACAATGTTCTTACAAGAATAATAACAATGATGATAATTTGCATCCACTTTCCCAGTGTGTAAAAGTCATTACCGTTATGTGTAGGTTGTCTATGTTCATCAACATCACCTTCTCATCCAAGAGTTAACATTTCCTTCTTCATTAAGATCAGAACTCTCTCACCTCGACTAAAAGACAGTTTCTGGGCATGGCTTGGGTACTGATCAATGCATTCCATCATTTCTGTTATGCTTAGACAAAATTATTATTCCCATTTTCCTCAAGCTATGTTTTTACTACCTGAATATTATCCCATAAAAAATAAAAAAGTTATCTCTATATATTGCTGTTTGCCCATTTCATTTTTAAAACATTTTTTCATAGAATATTATTTCCTCTATAGCAGCAGTCCCCAATCTTTTGGCACCAGGGCTGGTTTCACAGAAGACAGTTTTTCCATGGGTGGGCAGGGGAAGTTAGAGTCTCATGAGGGGCACACAACCTAGATCCCTCATGAGCACAGTTTACAGTTGAGTTTGCCTTCCTATGAGAATCTAACTCTGCCACCCATGTGACAGGAGGCAGAGCTCAGGCAGTGAGGCCAGTGAGGCCAGGGATAGGGAGCGGCTGTAGATACAGATGAAGCTTCACTCTCCTGCTCACTCACCAGTTGCCTACCTCCTGCTGTGCAGCCCAATTTCTAACAGGCCCCAGACAGGTATGGTCCATGGCCTAGGGCTTAGAGACCACAGCTCCATAGTATATCAAGAGCCATAAATTATTTTTTTTTCATTTAACAAATATTAACTGAGTTCCTTTTTTGAGATATCTGCATATGTATATGCTGAGAAAAGAACAAACAAGACTCAGTCCCTCTACTTGCTAACAGTTTATTTCTTTCATGAACAACAGAGAAGTAAAAGGGCAATTTTGGACATTTGTAAGTGTTGTTAAAGCTGACCAGTCATTTCAGGTAGATTTTTCCAATTGATTGTAGTCACTCATGTATCAACAAAAATTTCTTGGAAAGCCATTCTGTTCCCTGCACTGCACTAGTCTCAATGAATACAATGGAAAGAAAATAAGTCAAAGAAGTCCCTGCTCTCAAGAAATTTGCACTGCACTGTAATGGAGAGGTAGCAATTAGCCACGAAATACATAAATGCATCTATTAAAATGTTCATTATTTTCAGAAAGGAAATCACTAAGACACTGTAACAGAGATTAAAAGGGATGGGGGGGACTTTTTAAAGGGGGTGTTCAGAGAAGGAGATAACATCTAAGTTTTGAATGAGGAGGAAACAGCATGTGAAGATCTGAGGAAAGAACAACTCAGGCAATGGAAAATGCTCTCCTGTATTAAAGAACCAGGTATGTTTTTTGAACTGAAAGATGAGCAGGGTGATTAAGGCATGGAATGCAAGAGAGAGATGGCATGAAGAGAGGGAAGGCAGAAAAATGGACTCAAATCATGGGAGACTTTGAGAACCAGTTTGGAATCTGTTCCAAGGGCAAAGGGAAGCAAAGGCGGTTTAAGCAAAGAAGTAGCATGAACTAGTTTATATCTTAATAAGATCACTTTTTCTGAGAAATGATGGCATGTCAGGCATAGGACTCACTCTCAAATACTTGTTGAATGAATGAATGAAGAGTTCATTTATACTACATTCCATGTCAGGGACACTTTCAATGAAATGAGAAATGTCATGCCTTTTTTGAAGCTATGAGAGGATTTACTCCAACAAAACAAGGATAAATTCTGAAAAATAAAAAGACACAGGGTGGGTGGAGGGAGGGTGATTGGTGGGATCATGCCTATGGTTCATCCTATAAGGGTATATGTGAATCTCTCTAAATGTAGAATATAAATGTCTTAACACAATAACTAAGAAAAAGACATGAAGGCCATGTTAACCAGTTAGATGAAAGTATTTCAAATTGTATACAGAAATAGTACGGTGTACCCCATGATAGTATTAATGTACACTGCTATGATTTAATAAAAAGAAAAAAGAAAAAGACATAGATCCAGGAAACAATTAACAGGAATACTAAGGTACTATCTGGGCAGCAGACCAAGAGATTGGCCAGCCTTAATTGAGGCAGGAAGATAGAAAACCCTAGGGAAATGTTTTCTGGAGAGAAATTCAGCTGATAATTATATGTTTGACTCTATCAGATTCCTTGAGCATTTAGGAACTACATTAACACGAAGAACACAGAGACATAGCAAATGAAAATTTCAAATATTAACTCTAAGGAAGAAAATAAAATGGTTTATTTCAATAAGCCAATTGACTTCACAGTAAACTAAGTCATCCATAATTTAACTACCACCTATTGATTTAACCAAGTGTGTGTGTGTTGGGGGTGGGGAGTAATCTGTGTATAGGAGGAGGAGAAGTGGGGACGTTGGATAAGAAACCAAATTTCTCACCTGCCACAATAAGCGATATTAGGTACTGCCTAAAATTGATAAATAGTGATGAGTTTATTATTATCAAGAAATAGTGATGAGTTTATTATTAATGAATTATGGCAGTCATGTCAGAAGAAACAGCTAAGAATTGAGAATGAAGCCTTCTGGGAAGGATGACTAGAAGAGAGAAGAGGCGAGACAAGGGCCCGGTGTTTCTTTATGACTATCCAACTTTTAGGGAAATGTGTTCATCTCATATTGAGTCTCTGACTTTGCTGTCACTACACTAGCTCCAGGCCCTCTCCCTTGGCTCTCTCCTGGGTCTCCTTATCAGGCCCAACCCTAGAAGTGATTCTACAGAAAACTTGGAGATTTTTACCCATTTATCCAACTTTTGATCTAAGATATCTAAATTTATTCTAAATTCCATTCCTTTATTCACTGTGGCATCTCACATCTGGGCTATGTCTTGATTACTTGTACATCTTACATCTATGAATATTACTCTTCATTCACTTTTTCTCCTCTCAAGCCTAAAACAACCATGGAAGGATATCGAGATACCTTTAGAAATTTTTGAATTTCTTTAAATCCAAAAGAAGTTTCTATAAACAGAGAGGAAATGTGTTTATTATTACTGTTGTTATGTTCACTATTTTGACCCCATAATAATTATTTCATATAACTTCCTTTGTTTTCAACCTATTTAAAACCCCATTAAGGAAAAAATTTCATGTACAAAGTTAATTTTTAATAAAATATTTTATAGGTAAAGATACTTTAGCATTCATATTTAGACAACTAAAATAAAAAAATTCTAATCCTGACATCTAATTATAGGCCACTTCACAGAGGCTATTCATAAATTATGTGTAGTATCTATTGTTTAAACATGGAGCCAATGATTTTATTTATAGAATTAAGGTTACAGCATTTCAAGTATATTTCTGGAATTCTAATTAACACAAGCTAATGAATTGAGCACAGCAGCCAAGGACAGCATTAGAAAAAGCTAATAGAATGTAATTATCCTTCAAAATAGGAGCACTTGCAGGGACCAAGGCTATTTTAAATAATAATGACTCCATCAATTTAGAAAACTGCATTCGAACAAAAGCCTTGTGAAGGCAGAGATTTTTGCTCTTTATGTCAATGCTCTATTTCCTGTGCCTTGAATGTTTGAATTCATGAATAAAATGTTAATATTATCACATTCTATTAATTAATAAATTCTATTAATTGACACTTCATATTAAAAGCAAGAGCACTTCTTTTCTATAAGCAAACCAAAATCAGTTATTAAATTTATAACTTTTGGGCCTCACAAGACCCTAAACTTCCTTCGGAATCATTGAAAGTAAATTGCCACTCACGTTCTATTACAATTGAGTAATCAGTTGCATGTCAATGCTTTCCAATCCTTTGATCAGTGATCACAACTCGATAGATCCAGAGGATCTATCTAGGGAAGTTCCTTCATGGACATTTATTCTCCCAGTTGCTTAAAACAGGTTCCAAACTTATATCCCTCAAGTTATATCCAATTGGTAAATGCATTCTTGTTACGTCTTCTTTGTATCGGTATGTAAATTCTTTTTAAAAAATTGAAATGATAGTGAATTTTAGGTTTGTCGAGTCTCTAAGGAGAAAGCTATAAGGTGTATGTCTGACAATACCAGGCCCAGGATCCCACATGGAAACAATAGGCAGGAGCTGGCCACCTGCTGCCTTCAGACAGAGCACACGCTTTCTGGGTGGCCACACCTGTCACTACTCCTTCGTCCTCACCATCAGGTGCTGTTTATTATAATCAGGTGTATTCAGGCTGTTGGTTCTTGGAGTATAATTAAGAAGACAGCAAGATACTTTGTATGTTGCACTCTTTTAATATTACATATAGGAATTCAAGTTTGTAAGTCCTGGCTTAAAGGATAAGTACTGTAGCTTTGGTATAACAGACCCAGTCCTTCATCCACCACCCAAATAAATACTGTCACCCTTATCTTGCTGCAACTCTCTGTACAGTTTATTCTAAACAAACTCATTCATTCCTGCCCATCTCTGCTGGATCGCTCTTTTCTGACTATAATATACTTGGCCCATTTTCCTTCTAGTGAAATTTTGCTTTTTTTTTTTTCAAATGCAGTCCCCTCTCCTCTGTGAAACAACAAAGGTTTATTAGGTGCTTATGTGCCCAGCATTCTCTGAGGTTCTACGAGGTACCAAAATAAATAAGGAACATGCGACCTGCCATGGCAGAGATTGTACTCCAACCAGTGAGACAGGAAATAACAAGCCAATATCTGAAAGAGGAGAGAGCTTAACTGAGCAAAGGATCACGGGGAGGGAACTAAGTATGTCCTTCTCCCCTGCAGCAGAACAACACATGGGCCAAGTGTTAGTTTCTTAGGACTCCTATAACAAATTACAACAAATTTGGTGGCTTAAAATGATAGACGTGTATCCCCTCATGATCCTGGGAGCAGGAGTCTGAAATCAAGGTAGCAGAGTGGGGTCCTTCTGGAGGCCCTGAGCAAGAATCCATCCTGTGCCTGTCTCCAGTCCTCTGGCAGCTGTGGACACTCCTCCCCTGGCAGGGGCATCACGCCCACCTTTCCTCCTGTGGCTTCTTTCCTTCTTTTCTCTAATAAGGACACTTGTCATTGGACTTATAGCCCATCCTAATCTAGGATGATCTGATCTTGAGAACTTTAAATACGTCTGCAAAGACTTTTTTTTCAAAGAAAAAAACTCATATTCACAAGTTTTAGGAGAACATACTTTTTTTGGGGGGGGGGACTATTCAAGTAATTAGAGGCACATCCAGGGAACTGAGAAAGATGTAGTACACTAGAGCACAGTCTGAGTGAGAAGCAAGACAGAGGGCTGAGTGGGGAGGCATATAGGGGGCAGAGCACAGAGCAACTTACTCAACGGGAGGTGATTTCCAAGCTTCAAACAAAAATAGCTAAAATTTAATCAGGGGAATTACATACATAGTCTGCATTTCTGAAAGATCTTCCTGCCTGATATATTAGAAGAAGATCAACAAGTGGCACCAGTTACATACGTGAAAGATGATGGGAACCTGGACCAAGGGAGTCATCCAGGGGATGGAGAGCCAGGCGGAGGGTCTAGATTTGACCCTATGACAAATGGAGAATGACCAGAGGTCAGAGCAGACCTCTCTGTTATCCTGTGGCACTCTGCACCTTCCTCTATCAGTATTATACTACATTTTCTGGTAATTACTTATTTGTATTTGTTTTCCTCCCTAAATTAAGCAACTTAAAAAGAAAGACTCCATCCTATGGACCTAGCACCTACCACAAAACCAGAGATAAATAGAGTACATATTTGGAGAAGAATAAAATAATTGCAGGAGTCATTCATTCCAGCCTCTGAATTTAAAATCTAGGGCTTCATCTTGAATATGCAAATATGACTACTGGCGTCTAAGTTTTTTGATGGAATAATTAAATAATTTTTATCATTTTAATCCATTTTCATTGTAGATACTTCAAGTTTAAAAACACATAGTAAAGAAATTTTGAAATTGCCATGCTACCCTTCACATTTAAGCAGAGATTAACCAATAATAATACAGTAGAACCTCCATAGTTCACCACTTCCGTACATGAGTTACATCCAACTTGACCTAATCCTTATAGACCAGACAAGCACCACATTTACATATCAGTACAGTAGACCTAGGTCTTTATGTTGACCACCTCCTTATGTGAATCAGTTCATTACAACCCCTTGGATGGACAACTTATAGAGGTTCTACTGTATTCAAAACATATTTTATAAACCTGGAACCATCCTGTATGTCTGGTTTAATCACCTGCTGTTTATGTTTTATAAAGACTTCAGTGTTTTAAATAATATTGACAAACTCCTAGCCACATTTGAATTATTTATCTCTGTTATAAATTACCCTATGAGTATATCAACCGCTTCAATTATTTTCTTAAAGACATGGGGCTGAAATTTAAATTATTAAGTCATTTATCTTGAGGATTAGCTTTCAGTTTCCTTGAAATGGAAGACATTTCCATGTATGCAACTTTCTTGGATTCAAGTTTCTTTCCTTTAGAATGCTGTAGATATTCTACATTATCTTTCAGCATTGAATGTTGCTACATGGACATCAAAGTCAGTACAATTTTTGTCCCTAGAAAGTAATTCACTTTTTAAAAACTGAACTAAAGGATGGTGCCTGTGGCTCATAGGAGTAGAGCACCAGCCCCATATGCCAGAGGTGGCGGGTTCAAACCCAGCCCCTGGACAAAAAAAAAAAAAAAACTAAAGTAAAAATCTAAAAATATATATTGCTGATCCATGAAGTTCAGCAGTTGAAACAGTATGCCATTGTCTTTAAACTTTTTTCTAGATAACAGTGAAAAGGACATGTAGACCCAATCTTGTCTTCATTCCAAGGCATTTTTCTTCTGTCTATGAATACAGTATTTGTTCCATCTGTAAGGTATTCTACATCAAAAATAAACCGTTTATTTTCATATTGGAAGACAGCTATGCTCACCACTATACCACCAACGCCATTTATGTTCATGTTGGATCACATTTTCCTATCCTCCATTGCTACTATCTTCTCTAATTACTGTAATAGTTTCGGCATTCTCCTCTGAATTCACTGTGGTTATCTTCAGACTCTTCATACTTCAACCATTTAATACTGACCTGTCTATTAATTCCTTGGTTTTTCTAGTTTATTTATGGTACGAGCATTGCTTTAATGCTCATGTTATTTTCTTGCTCTATTATATATTTCCTCTCATTCAACAGTTTATTGGTTTGCCTCTGTAGTCCATCTATTGAACTGATTGATGTGCTGTTAGTTTGGGTTGTTTGTTTAGAACACTAAACACCTGATGCTTATTTGTTTACACTTCTTTCCAAATTTAGTTATATCCTTAAAACTTTGTTAAGACCTTGTCTATTTATTTCCATTTTATTTTACCACTCTGGAACTGTGTACGTGTTGAGGGCAGGGTTGTAAGTAAGAGGTTTTCCAAGCTATGCTCCAATCTTTTATTATTTTCCTTGGGGATTTGTCTCATTCAAAATTTGGTAAATAAAGTTTATCCTCTTTTTGTTTTATTATTTTTGATTCACAAATAATAATGACATATTTATGATGTACAGTGTGATTTTTTGATACATGTATACATTGTAAAATGATCAAATTTGCTAATTAACATGTCTATCGCCCCAAATATTTTTCTTTTTGTTGTTCTGAGAACGTTTAAATCCTGCCTTTTTACTATTTTGACTATGTGGTACATTGTTATTACCTATAGTCACCATGGATTACCAGACCGATTCTTTCTAACTAAGTTTCAACTCTTTCATCAATGTCTATGCCCCCACACCATCTTCTCTCCACTACCCAGCCTCTGATCACTAGAAACAAATACAGGATGATCTCACCTGCATGAAATCTCTATGGAACCGCCCAAAGCAGTGGTTCTCAACCTTCCTAATGCTGCGGCCTGTTAATACAGTTCCTGTGGGTCATGACCCACAGGTTGAGAACCACTGCCCAAAAGTCAAGCCCCAAAAGTACAGAGTAGAATGGTGATTAACAAACTTTATCCTTTTAAATGGATTATTGCTATAGGCAAATCTATATTTTTATTATTTCTATGTTGGTTTTCTTTGTTAGAAAGTATAGGAGAGAGGTGTTATGATTCAACCTTATTCCACTACTTTTAACCAGAGTCTTTGAAGTAAATCCTTTTAAGGCTCTTGATAAATGCTTATAAATGTTGCCAGACAGAAGTATCTCACTTCTTGCTCTCAGCAGTCAAAAACAGGATTTCTTGTCTCACAACACTTGTGCCAGCATTGGCCAATGTGAGTAGTCAAGAAAAGTGTCTTATTTTCAGGTTCTTCTCATATTTTATGTGTTTGAAATTTTCCTTGCATGTCTTCTTAATATTTTTTCCTTCTTAAGTTACCTATTTGAGACCCCTGCCCATTTTTCTGAAGGAATGTTTATCTTTCATAATGATAAAAATGAGATTTTTACATATAAGAAATATATACATATGTGGTATATGTTTTTTATAATGCTTTATGTAAATACATTCTCAATATTTGCCTCTTAAATTATCCTATTTTGCCCAATTTTATATAGTCAGTTATCTGTCTTTTCATTCATGACACTGCCCAGTATTTTATGTCTGAATATTTTCACTCATTATAAGTTCATTTAACATTTACTTATTTTTCCTTTAGGTTGTATAGTCATATAGTTTATATTTAACTCAAAATAAACTGGAATTTATTTTGTGCATTGTATGCTATGAGAATAAAAATTTGTTTTTATACTCCCAACTCTATTCAGATAACTCTATGCCCTTCCTACTTTGACTATTTTTGGTTTTATTGTAGTGATACATGTACACAACCAAAATTCAAATGATTATTAAAATAAAAACTTTACAGCATTTTATGGTATCTCCATAAGCAATCACTTTCAATTTTTTTAATGATTCTTTCTGACAATTGCCTTCATAATTTTTTTAAAATGAGCTTATTCTGTGATAAACAATCTATGGAATACTATTCAGCCATTAAAAAAATGGAGACTTTACATCTTTTGTATTAACCTGGGGTGGAGTTGAAACACATTCTTCTATTCTTAGTAAAGTATCACCAGAATGGAGAGGCAAGAATCCAATGTACTCAATACTAATAGGGAAGCCAGTAGACGATCTGATACATCCCCACATAAGAGAAAAACTCAAATCAGTTCAAGGTGGAGGGAGGGGGAATATGATGAGGGGGGAGAGAAGAGGGAGGAGGATGGGTGTGCTCCCACTTAATGGGCACAATGTTAGGGTGTATGGCACACCTCTTGGAAGTGGTACCCAATTATAGTAAGGAATCTACCTAATGCAAACATTGTAACCTATTTCCTCTCAAATTCACCTAAAATTTTAAAAAATGTACTTATACTGCTATAACTTGATTTATCCATTTTGAATATCAGTTATTGGCCTCTTGGGGTGGTAAATGAGAATTTAGTATTGCTACACTTTCCCAGCTTTGCTCCACCCACACTTCTCCTATAAATTAAAATGTTGTAAAAACTAATGGTCAGTATTTGAGTTATTATGACCATGTCAGTGTAGTAGGCATTGTTCATTCTCACCAGTGTCTTGCTTTCCTCCTTTTTCCAGCTCCCTGACGATGTGGCAAGAACTAGTCAATGGGCTAGAAGAGACGATATAAGTCACTTCTACATAGAAGCACTTAAGAGCCATTGTGCCCCCCCCCATTCTTCCTTCCTTTCTATCAGTTATTGAGGAAGTCCTGCGTCTCAGATCACAGCCACAAATGGCAAAAACTACATCAACCTGGGGTCCAGGTGATTATGTGAAGCAGAGCCCCCCCACTGGCCTTCTAGATGTGCAGCTCAACAAATAATCTTTTTTGTGTTAAAGCTCTTAAGATTTTAAGGTAAATGTTAGTACTATATAAACTAGCCTCTATGAATATAATCTCCCTTATTCATAGTCTATCATCTAGTCCAGGCTCTAAAATCCATTCTGTTTATCTATCTATTAATTCTCATACCAAACCCCTATGTTTGAACTAATAGATGCATAAATATGTTGATAGTAGTCAGAACAAGTTTTGTTCCCAATTTTTTTCTCAACTGTGTTTTCATCAAACTGCCTCTTACATGTATAATTGTTTTTTAAAATGTAAAATCCTATTGAAATTTTTATTAGAATTTACAACTATAAAGTATTTAAAAGAACTAGTATCACACTTATTTTTCCCTATTCAGAAACTTCATAATGTTTCCATTTACTTAAATCATTTTTATCTTTCTTAATAAAATTTTATAGCTTACTTTAATAGCTCCTGAACATTTGTCAGGGTTTTTTTTAGTTATTTAAGACTTTTTCATTGCTATTGGCATAGAAACCTTTTCCATTTTAAATGAGTATTACTTTCAAATGGTGTAGGTATGCATATTTTTTATATTTATCTTGTGCTTTTCTATTATCTTACACCTCTTTATTATTGCTGAGAGTTTATCTCGTTCTGTTGAAATTTCTAGTTACATATAGTCCATATTGATTCCTACAATAATTTACTTCTTTCTGTCTAGGAGTTATACCCCTTATTTAAACATCTTTATTTTTAATGGGCACAATGAGAAGGAGAATTAACATTAGTAGATTCCCCGATATGAAACTATCATTGCATTTGGGATAAAGCTTTTGTAGTGAATAGTTTTTTTTAATGTGCCATTAAATTTAGCAAATATTATTTAGATGATATTGATTTAACTAACATTTACCCTAACTAGGTTTTTGGTGTGTGTGCTGTCTTTATCAATTACTTGCTTCTTTTAATGAATGAAATGAAATGAAACTAAATATAATGAATTTGTATCTTTTCAATACTCAGAATTAGTTTATATTCTTGAGGCTTAAATGAAGTACCCAATTCTTTGACGTTAGTATGATATAGGTCCTGTCATTCCAAACTTCTAGAGACCGATCAGAAAACACAATTACATATCTCACAATGAGTGCTCTACTCACTCACAGTAGTAATAGAGCACTATGGGAACCAGCACATCTGGGCCATAGAAGATATGAACCATGTCATTCACTGGGCAAAGTTCTAAAGTTCAGGAAACTTCAATGACATATGTAACATCACCCTGCTGGTAGGAGCAGAGCCAGGACCCAAATTGCTCTGGGATCTATGCAGGAAGGGGGACCCTCATAGCTCTCCAAGTGCCTTGTCCAGCCATTTCTCACCTTGTTTCATCAAGCTTCCCACTGCTCCTGAGAGTTCATGCACTCTGAAATGTGACCCTTCCTCCTTCATCATGCCGCCAACTACTCTTGTTTACTTCCTGTATTAACTCAGATTTATGTCTTTCTCCCCCCATAATTCCTTTTGTTATTTATAAAGAACTCAACAGTCATACAGATAATCTATATAACCTCTGGCCTGGGTGCTTTTTTTTTTTTTTTTAATCTTGGTGCTCATGAACTTTCTCCAGATTCTACCTGTGTCCCTGAGTTCCATGACAATAATAATGATGATGACAATCATAATGTCAGACTATTCTGTGTGGTAGGCATTGTGTTTCATGTTATCCACCCTAATTCTTACAGTACTATTATAAAGCAGGGACCATCCAGCCTTCACTGATCCCATTTGTAAAATATGAAATCCAACAGAGAGAAATTAAGCTGCCTACCCAAGGTAATGCAGCTAGTATGTGATCAACCTAGGGAAGAAGGAGGCACACCTGATCAACTTCCTGACTGAAAAAAATCCTAACACTGGCAGCTATTAAAAACTGCTTCTCAAATTTAAATGTCTATTCACCTTCCCTGAGGTTACTAATATGCAGACTCTGATTCTATAAGAGGAGGTCTGAGAATTTATCCTTCTAACAAGCCTGATACCAATACTGCTGGCCCCTGCATACATGTTAAGTGCAAGGTCTAAAGTATTTGACTTCAATAAGTCTATATCTGAAAAGCTGGACATGGTTAGAGGAAAATAATATTACTTAGCATGTAGACTTCATTTTGATGTGGTGATCACAGCATCAAATTTCTCTAGTTAGCTCGCTATCCTGTTAGTTCAAGAATATTTGTATATTCCTCATTATCTTCCAAATTGCCGGATTCTCTTTCCTTTACAGCATAGGTCCTAAACTCTAGGAGTTTTCTTTAACCTCTTAAATATCAGGTTCTAGTGATCAGACCTTCCTTCTCTTTTTCACCTCATCATTTTCTGTATCCCTCACTGGATTATTCATACCACTATATAAACATGATGTAACACTCTTTGGCTCTAAAGCACACACAGATGTTTCTCTCTTCTATGTTGTACTGCCAGACACCTGGAAATACTAGTCTACACCTGACGTCTCCACTTCTTCACTTTCCAGACTGTGTTTGACTCACACCTAAATGATTTTTTACACATTATCATATTCTTCTTGCCAAGATCACCAATGGCTTCCACTTCACTGATCACATTTTAAATTTTGTCTTATTCAAATTATTCATAAATTTTGAAACAGGTAAACATCCTCCCCTCCTTGCCACACTCTCTTCTCTTGAATTCATTATAACCATTTTCACTTGCCATGATTCCCACCACTGAGTCTGGTCCTTCTTGATCTCTTTACAGGCTCTTTCTTCTCTACTAGACCTCCAATTCAGGGATTCCCACCAGGTGTAGGGATTCTCAAAACATGGTCTTCTTTCTTTATCTCTCCATCCCTCCCTTCCGATATTTTTAGATACCATCTCTGCTGCCATTGACTCCTCTACCAACACTCTGTTCTGAACTTTAAACTCACGTATCCACATCCTGTTTCTCCATTTGACTCTCCTGCAGGCTTCATACATTTAACAGGCCCAAAATTAAACTTTGGGTATCTCTCTCCACACCTGCCCCATTTTATAAAGTAACATCTACTCTCTAATACTGTTACATCAGAAATTGGAGAGTGACTTTTGTCCCCTCCATACAAGATCCCTGTACTAAGATGTACATTAGTAAAGTTCTTATAACTCTCCTCCAAAAAATGTCAGAATCTGCTCAGCACTCTTCATCCCAAACCAATGGTTTCCATCTCAAGAACAGCTTTCTGCCAATCCATCTCTCCCTTACCATTCTTATGTCTCTTCAAATCTATTCTGCATAAGACATCTTTTAAAATGGAAATTAGACAGTGACATTCCCCCACCTCATCAGCTTTCTGTTGCACTTAGAATAAAACTCAAATTCCCTGTTAGGCTTTGCAGCAGTTATGATCTGCACCTTGACTGCTGCTGCGGCCTCATGGCACACCATTCTCTCCCACTTGGGAATACTGATGTTTTTTGCTTTCATGAACCCATCAAGATCACTTTTGTCAGAAGATCTTTGCACCTGCTGCTTCACTTCTGCCCTGGTTGGCTAACTCACTCAGACTCACACTGAACTTGGCTTATATGTCATCTCCTTAGAGAAGCCTTTCCTGAACACTCTATATAAGTAGATTGTTCTCATTACTCTCCCTCACTGTGACCTGTTTGCCTCTTTTAATCTCCTACTATAATTAGTAATTATACATTTATTTCTCAAATAATTTGTTTAACATCTCACCATTTAATTATAAATGCTTCATTTTTGTAATATTTTTTAAAAAATGAGGGCATTCTCTTGATAAATATAGTATACTTATCAAAATCAGGAAATGAACAAGAATATAATAATATTATCTAATTAATAGTCATTCTAAGTTTACTGATCAGTGGGCAAAAGTTGAATGACTAAATGAGATATTTACAAAGATAATACATTCTCAATAAAATACTTTAAAAGTATATAGAAAATATTTAGTAGCTTTACATTGGAAAAACTTAGCAGACACCACCTTAACTACAAAATTAGTGTAAACATCATCTGTGCTGAGACTAATCCACCTACATACCTGCTCGTGCCCTGAGAAAGACAACAGAATTTCTGGATGAGCCCTGCCCCTCCCTCACCAAAAACATGTACAACCTAAATCTAAATAGGAGGAAATATCAGACAAACTCAGTTTGGGGGACATTATATAAAATGACTTGACTGTACTTGACATAAGAATGTCAAGATCATAAAAAGACAAAGATAACTTTTCCAAATTGAAAGAGACTAATGAGACATGACAACCAAGTGCAATAAATGACCTCCAATTAGATCCTGGACATGAATTCTTTTTCTGTTTTTAGGTTTATTTTTTGTTGTCAGCAGTTTTTGTTGGTCATCAATGGTCTTCTCAGGGAGAGAGAGGAGAATGGATAAAACAAACATTCTTCAATTCAAAAGAAATTTCATATGCCAAGTATCTGAAAATATCTCTCATAAATGCATTCCAAAAAAATGGTGCGCTAAAAACATGGAAACAAATTGAAATTTAGATGAGAGGGTGAATGGCAGGTGAATAAAAAAATCTTGAAATAACCACTTAAAGAGTGACAGAAAAAGATTAAAAGGTGTCACCGCAGCCACCTGCCAATGCCTCATCATCTCTAGATTAGGGTATGAACATAATGGGAAAGTAATAAGAAAAACAGAGCTTAAATAATGCAATAAGAAAGAAAATCTCAGCCAGCAAGGACATGTGAATTCTTTCCTTGAGAACTAACTTTGCTTTTTATGATTCCAGGAAGGCAGGAAATGAAGGAGGCCAATGTTAAAAATCTAACCTGGCCTTGGCTAGTCATAAAACTTGGATCCAGGCCCCACACTCTCACTCCCAATTAGGAATCCCCTCAATTCTGCTCTTTGCTGACAGCTCCAGTATCCTAATACATCCTCCATCCAGGTTGTCAGTAACCAGGAGAGGGGAGCATGAATTTATGATTTAAATCTTCTGATGACACCTTCAAACCAATGTCTTATTCCCCTTGAGAGTCTTCTCAATCTGAAAGTTTTCAACCTGTCATTTATAAGTCAAAAATTGGCAGGCACAGAATTTAAAATTCTGGAATGGAGAAAGGGATGTCAGCACATTTCCTGGATCTTCCTAGCATGTCTTTCTTCACAAATGTAAGACACAGAGGCTCGGTAACTTTAATTCTATTTAAGAACTCAATATTTATGGAATTTTACTCATTAAAGGAAATATAAAAGAATGTTTGCACAGGTGAACTGAACTATGCATACTTAACACAATTTGAAGTAAAAATTATTACAGTAGCATTTACTTAACAAGAAATTATCAATAACCAAATTAATACACAGAAAGCGTCCACTGTTTAAAAAAACTAGAATTTGTAAAAGGGGAAAAAGTCTGGGCAGGGTAGCTTACACCTGCAATCCTAGCACTCCAGGAGGCCAAGGCAGGTGGATTGTTGAGCTCAAGAGTTGGAGACCAGCCTCAGCAAGAGTGAGATCCCATCTCTAAAAAACAGCTGGACGTTGTGGGGGGTCCCTGTAGTCCAAGCTACCCAGGAGGCTGAGGCAAGAGAATCACTTGAGCCCAACCAAGCATTTGAGGTTGCTATGAGCTATGATGCCAGAGCACTCAACCCCAGGGCAACTGAGACTCAGTTTACTCCTCCTCAAAAAAAAACGGAGGAGGAGTAGGGAGATAACAGAGAACAAGAGTTTCTTGATTATGAAGAAACCAATGAATAATTTTAAATTGTTTTGACCATGATGTGCTTTGTTCAGAAACGGATATATATGTATAATCTAACATAAATATGTAAGTATATTAATATATAAATATATGTAAACACATATTTGAAAAATTTACCTTTCAAAGATTTTAATAATAAAATTTGAATATGATTACATTAATATGAATACATGAATATTATAAATATGTTCATGTTTGCATATATTTAAAGTATCTATGTCTATAGATACTGAATTTTAATGAAAAGGTAGGGTTATAAAAAGAATTTCTAGAACACTGTTTTACCAAAAATTATTCCATAAGAACTGAAAATTTGTAAAGCAGGACAAGGTGAATGGTTTCCTAAATTAAACATAAACAGGATATGGGTCTATTCATTTATAGACCTGGGCTGAATTCATCAGAACCAGACTACACTCTGCTGAATTAAAGTGACTTGATCTAATTTAACACCATCAGCAATTAAGCAATGCTTTAAACTGTGAACATATGAGAAAACAGCATGAAAAAGAAAATAAAGTGAGCTGTGGTGATGATAACTAGTAAGCACACATTGTGTTTGACTTTTACTGCAACTTCAGGTCATTGCTCTCACTGGCAATTTCCAAAATGGAGGATGGTAGATGGATAGAGATGTGGATGGTGTCCAGAAGAGGGCAAAAGCTATTGCAACCTTAGAACTTATCTTTGAAACCGATTTTTGAGCCTTTATCCTAATGTATTTACTTAATGTGTGTCCCTTTCTCCTAAATAAATTTTAGAAAAATAAAGCTGTAATTATCAGTTCACCCATTGTACTTGCCAACTAAATGAAAGCTTGGCAAAGGAAGGGTCAATGCTTCATTTGCTTTATAGCCACAGTTTCCAACCCAGTGCCTAGCACTAGCATAGCAGGTATGCAGGTATTAAATACATATTCATTGACTCACCTCTTATAAAATTATTATGTACAACATTCCCCTAAATGGGAGAATCTAAATATTTGAAGTTTTCCAGCCAACTGGCTTCTGACTAATGAAAAATTTACTACAGTCACAAATGTCCCCAGAGCTATATGCAAGAACTAGTAAATTAATGTGGTTTCTATACTATGAAGCATAGAATTGGCAATAAAATATTAAACCCTAGCCTACCCTATAAATATGCATTTAGGAAATTTTTGAAAGGTAAATTATGCAAATATGTGTTTAAGGAATTTAAAAATCATGGATCATTGACCCGTTAGGCCTTAACGACTTCCTGAAAACCATTAGCATCTATAATGTAAATTCATATTTACACAGCTAATAAAATGCACATGAGTCACTCAACACGAAGAAAACTTATCTGTGCTGGTCTCATATTTACATGTTTAGATTTATTTTGCTTTCCAAAAAAGAAGCCAGGATATATTCATTTGAAAACTGAAGTTTCAATATAAGAATGGGATTTTTAGTCTCTTTTATTTTGAATACTTTGGGACTTTTCAATTTGGCTGAGACAATTCGGAGAGATTGATGTGTTTTCTAATAATCTAAACAACTAAAGTCAGAATACCTAATTTAACTGCACTGCTATTGAAAAATGCATGACTTTCAATTTATAGAGAGAGAGAACTGATAACTCTAAGATGAACTGAAAGTTCTGCAATGGAGTTTGGAGAAACAAATAGAAATGAAGTAAAACTCATCTTACTGTTACAAATCAGCTATGAACTCAATGTCAAATTCAATGCACATGAATATTTTCAACTTCAGATAATCTATTATCACAAATGAAATTTAATGATGGTTTAGTGTTAAGAGATGATTGTCATTCTCTTAATATCTTGAGATACTTGAGTATTAGTTATTTAAAAATCAAATAACAGTATTCTAATTTTTTAAAAATAATAGGAAAAGTTCATAAACCATATTAAAACTGTCAAAGGTAGGAGAAGGGTTTTCATACGTTCTTCAATTTGCAAATTATTGGGCTCAGAAATACAGTACATGAAGTCACCATATGAAGTGAAAATTGGACGCTTTGTAACATTGTATTTGGAATATTAGATTTAGCTCAGAAACCTAAAAATCTCTTTCTGTATTTCTGAAAGTATTATTTCATCTTCCTCTCAACACACCTGGCAGAACCCCCGCCTCCCTCTTGCTCTCAGATAAAAGTCACTGCATCCTCTCATGATGTCTGTGATCGCTTTAAGGTCTCTCCAAACCTCACTATTTCTGGGTACTCTGATGTCTAGAATAGTGGCTGGTAAATAATTGGTGTCCAGTAAATATTTGTGAAACTAATTATCCAAAGTAATCTGGCATTAGTGGTGGACTGTGGATCCTTAACAGGACAAAGTTATTTACAAGGATGCAACTGCGGAATCCAGCCCTCAATTTAAAAATGTAGGCAATGGCTATTCTTAGGCTAGACCTACCCTAAAACTAATTTACAAAACCACAGAATTTTTTTGAGTTATGGTTTATTAGAATCTCATTGATGTTTGACAAATTTAATATGAATATTAAGCAAGTTTCAATGACTGGATATTTTCTTAGGGTTCTTTTGATACCATTTCTAATTTTATCCTCAGTGCCACGCCTTATTATGTACCTAGTAGATGCCCAAAAATACTTGTTAAATATGTTAAGTGCCACATTGCTAGATTACTTTAAGTGAAATGAGTAGTCAAAATATATTTTTTCACTCACTCAAAACGGTTGATCTGAAGGATTGATGCAGATTATTTTAGGCTTTAAGAGGAAAAGATAAAATACTTCACTTCCCAGTGGAAATTCCAAGTCATTGAACAAATTGATCAAGATTTTTAAAACAAAAATGTCTCATTTATTATGCGTTATAGTCTAACTATAAGCTAGGCAGTATATCCAACAGATAGAGATACGCTGCTTAAGCCTTCTCAAAGCAATGCCATGAAATGAAACGTTAATTTTATACAAATCTGGCAGCAATCCTAACTTCACAGTGCACATCAAGACTGGATTTGTGTCTTAGCTTCTAGCGAAGGACCATTGTACATGATATGCCCCAATAAGTTTGTTGGGTTAAATTTAATTAACTCAGGACATTGATGGTGAGGGGAGGAGGGTTCTATAAACCTTTTTCTCAGGGCCTGATTAATTGTGCTAATTTTTCTCAGTTCATTTAGATTTTTATCTAGTTAGCATTTAAATTGAAAATAAACAGAAAACCATTAAATCTGTATTTGTGAAATACATCTCTCTCTCCCATACCCTCACGCATGCACACAAATACATCCACACACACAAACATACTATGCTTGATGTTTTATTATTGAGCAAAATCAGATGTGTCCGTTTTCAAAATGGACTAAATGGATTTGGAAATGCCACTTAGCGTCCATAACAGAAGAGAGTTAGGCTTATTCTATGTACTCTGAATTGCATACCTATTGAAGCATTATCTCTATGTTTATGTCAAAATTCTTATGCATTGGGGACTGTGTGAAAACAGTTACAACTTCTCTGTCCCTTGTTAGGTAACCAATTCTGAAATTTGTTGGGATACCAAAAGCATTTGTTGTAATATCAAAAGGGTACCTAAGAACATAAAAGTATAATCTTTCTATCTTTTGTTGGTGATTATTGATGAGAATAAAGATCTTAATACTTTTTCTCAAAGAAATGCTCAAAAATAAGCACCCTAAATGCTATTGTTGTAAAAATGGAATCAAGAGAATTCCTATCTCAAAAATGAGAAGCAATTGGATCAAAATTTTATTTTCAGTGTTGATGACATTTTCAAAATTTTTTAATTTAAAGGTCAAAATTGAACATTTCTCATTTCTCCAGTATTTTCTGTGCTGCCACACGCCTTTTCCTAGAGAGAGAGAGAAATGTAATTTCCTTCAAAACACATCTTTTCTTCTTCAATCTCTTTGTCTTCCTCTTCACATGCCCAGGCTCATTCCTCCCTCCTTTACACCTGCACATAAAGTCTGGCCTTGCTCCATGTGCTTGGAGCTTGTTCACTACTGCAGTTGAGGATCCGGCTGAAATGGAGACAACAGCAGATGAAGTCATGGCAGCTAAATCAGCCCAATCCCCTGCTGCTCTTCCTGGTTTTATCTTTTCTAATCTACTCTTGCTATAAAGTAAGATATTAACGCAAAAGCTGGAAATCCTTCTAGGAGAAATATGCTTTCTTACATTGTTGATGCAAAAAAAAAAAAAAAAAAAAAAACCAGAGATGCAGCTATGTTTGATGCAAACTCCATACTTGAATCTTAAGCTACCCAGGCTTTTCAAGATTGTACTTAAAGCAGTGGGTTGAAAGGAAAAATGTGGAGTTGTATGCTACCAATGGAAATTTAAAAAGGAAGAAACTGAACCATTATTTTGATGGTAATTGACATACAAATTGTTCAATTCCAGCACTAATTTAGTTCAGCTTTTTTTTCAGCCAAACTTGGATATTCTCCAAAACATGTTAAGACAAAACTGGTTCTAAAATAAATTTTTGCTTAAGTCTGCATATACCCGAGATAACCCTCCAAACTAATTCACAGTGATGTCTGACTTACACTTATCCTCAACTTGTCAGGATTCAAATATATTAAAGCCAAAAGTGTTTTTCTTGCTGTCTGTTAGAAATGAGATGGAATTTATGCTATCGCAACCAATGCCCAAAAATGCCTCAACCGTGCCTCCAAAAGATTTCCTAGTATACCACCCAATGGGCTCCTAAGAGATACATAAACACACACATACACACATAAACACACACATACAATTTTACCAATGCAAACAAAAAACACCATTTTGCATTAATGTGAGTCAGAATCTAATCCCTAATAGTCAGTCGTGCATCACTTAACGTTGGAGATACATTGTAAGAACACATCAGTAAGCAACTGCATTGTTGTAAGCACATGGCAACCTACTACACACGTAGGGTATATGGTCCAGCCCATTTCTCCTAAACTACAAACCTGTGTAGCACATGCCTGTACTGAATACTGTAGGCAACTGTGACACAGTGGTAAATATTGGTATATCTAAGTATGTGCAAACATAGGAAATGTATAGTTAAAAAAAAATACTATAATGTTATGGGACCTCAATTTTACGTCTAGTCCATCACTGACCAAAACATCACTGTGCAGTGCAGAACCATACAGAGCTCCTTAGTCAGGCCAGAGTATAAAGCAAGACCTTTATATTGTCCTAAGTCTGAATTTAAATCCTTGGCCAGTTTCATAATAAATGAATTCAGGGTGATGAGCAGCCAACTCAGGCAAGCATCAAGAGAGGAGATTTAAACAGCTAGCCCTTCTTCAGTGTAGGACTGGCTCAACATTTACAACTACCCCCTGGAATTAATAGAGTTGAAGAGAAGAAGGGGCATAGACTCATGGTTCTGATCACAGGGATCCATCAATAAACACAGCTTGATCAAAGTCTTAAGCCGGAATCATTATTCATTTGATATATTTTGAGAATCTACTATAGTAGCCCAGGCACTGATGATAGAGAAATAAACTGTCAATTCCCTCCCTGGAAGGGTGGAGCAAATGTGGAGAAAGTTGAAGAAATCACCCCTATATCTTATTATACGCAAGTTACTCCTTTAATGATAAAGAGAATTCATCCAAGGATAAGATCTGGACTTAACATCAGAGAGTAAGAAATCCAATTGGAAATAAAATAAGAATACTAAGCAAACATACGGGTGAAACCATGTCATTCCCTTGAACTCTGTGGTCTAAATGTTAAATTCTCCTTTAAAGCAATAATCCAAAATATAAAAGAAAAATTGAAACTATTTATAACAGCCTTAGAGTGTTTTACACTTTCATATATATTTCCAGTGTTTTGTCTATATTATGTTTGTATATATGCATGTGTGTGTATATATATATAATACAAAGTTAATATTGTATTATATTATATATAATTATATATATATTACAAGTAGGTCTTTTTTCATTTAATACTGTATTTAAAAGGTTTTCTCATGATATCAGCATATTTTCTAATGGCTGCATAATATGTTATCATATTAGTGAGCCTTAATTCATGTAACCTGTCACCTACTTGTTTTATGTTTAAGTAGTTTTCAAATTTTCCCTACAGTGAAATATTCACAATTGCAAACAGTGAAATGATTCTATGTGATATAATAACGATGGATACATGTTGTTATGAATTTGTCAAAACCCAGAAAATGTTCAATACCAAGAGTGAACCTTAATGTAAACTGTGGAATTTGGGCAATAATAAAGTGCCACCGTATGTTCATTCATTGTAACAAATGTGCCACTCTGGTATGGCATGTTGACAGTGGGAGGGTGTGTACACGTAGATCAGAGAGTATGTGGAGACTGTACTGTCTGCTCAAATTTTTGTAAACTTAAAGTTTCTTTTAAAAAGTCCATCTTTAAAATACGTATATAAATTATATATTCTTATGTACATATTATTATATGTCTATACTGCACACATATATATGGTTCTATGTAAATCTCTGATAAAATCTTTAGTGTCAATTCCTAGATGTGAAAGTTCTGGGTAAATGATCCTGTTCATACTAAGGCCAATTGCTTTTTTAGAACATTTTTACCAAATGATGTTCTAGCCGATGAAAATTATCCTTTTCCTCTCAATCTCACTTACAATGAGTGTTGTGGGAATTTTAGTTTCAACATCTGATTCAGGGAACAGTTTCCTATTCTGCACTAGGATAAAACACTGTTACTCTCAGTCCAAATCCTTAGATTATGTCCCAGCTCTTGCTCGAGCTGACTGACTTTATAGAAAGCATTTTACTACTCCAACCTTCAGTGTCCTTGATACAACTTGAAAAAACAAATTCCTGCACTACCTCGAGTTTTTATAAGCTTAAAATAAAACTGGAATATGAAAATGGTCACGAATAAAACTTGAATATCATATGTGCTGATAGTTCAAAGGATTGACACTTTTCCAGGGAAGAAAGAGTCCCTTCCTCAGCTGCTACCCCAACTCACCAGTGGATTTCTGTGAAAAACCTTACAACATTAATCCCTAAATGCTAAACAGCCCTAACATTATTGATCCCTGTCTGAGTTGTAAGCCCCTCCAGGCATCGATCTCTCTCGTCTAGTTCTTCCCCATACTAATGTCTGTCTTCTCTTCCATAATCAATTCTCCAAAGTTCCCCTTACCAAAACATTTCCTGCACTGAGTAAGCACTTTCCTCTCTCTCCACCATCTTGCCTCTAGTCTTCTGAACACATTTTGCACATGTTCCATTGTTCAAGGACAGAGGCATGCTCTCATCAATGTCACATCCCAACCATTACTCTTTCACCTTCTTGTAAAAACCTTGAGTTATTTGTGACTCACTCCAGCCATCGGATTACAGTGCCACATAGGATGGCCTCCAGACTGCCAAACCCCTAACCATGTTCTCCCTGAAACATGCTGCTTCCTTGCCTTTGGAAGCATTACTTCCTCCCCACACTCCTCATCCTCTGGGTCCATCCCTTCCTGGGAGCCACATTGCGCTCTCCACCCCTTTCACAATGTTGCCTGCACCAGCATTCCTTCTTTATTCCACTGTTTTCTGTACACACTTATCTCGGGTTATCTTATCTACATCACTGTCTCATCAGTATCCACATGAGGATCCCCACATCTCTGAGTTGACCTCTGAGCTTCAGGTTTCTAAATTCATTGTTCATAAAATATGCCCAATTGGATAATGCACAAGATCATGAAAATCACACGTAAATAACAAAGTCCTTTATGTGCCTTGACAAACCCTGCCTCTTACTACACTTTTTAAGAAATACCATCATCATGCACCAAAAAATCCACAGACATTGGGATCTTTCAAAACTTTGCTTTCATTCCATATAACTTCTACTTATTTGATCAAAATAAAAACAAAATATTATATAGCACTTACAATTTTCCAGACATTATTCTAAGCATTCTACAAACATCAACTACCTTAATCTTCATAGTAGAAATATTATTATATCTATTTTATAGATTAGTAAATGAAGATACAAAGATGCCAAGAACTTGCCCAAGATCCTGTGGAACCAAGATCGAAGCTCAGGCATTCTAGGTCCAGAATTGGTGCTTGTCACTACTATAATATCTTCCTCCTCACAAGTAAACAGCTGGGCTGAGCTGACTCAATTCTCCATGAATTGCTCAATACCAACACACCGAATATAATCTTCCAGCGCTTCTTGGGCTACACTCCATGCTTTGAGAATACCAAATGCTAATCCTTTAGACCAGTGGTTCTCAACCTTCCTAATGCCGTGATGTATTTTCATTATTACAAAGGAGTCAAGCCCCACAGGTTGAGAACCGCTGCTCTAGACCTTTGGTTATGATGTTGCTGCTACCTTAGAGGGTCCTTCTCATTTTTCCCATCTCTGTGCACTGGTAACATTTAATTATTCATTAAGTCTTTGCTCAAATGTTCTCCAAGCCAAAAGAATTCCTTAAATTTCCATGACAGGATACTTGTTCCTTTTCTCTGTCTTCATATCCTCATGCATATCTTTTTTTTTAACTCAACATATTAATAATGATATTATCTAGTTACTAATAGGCCACAACATTTTTATGGACAAAAGCAAACGTCTTAAGGGGAGTAGGGGGTCACGGTGTATGGCACACCACTTGGAGGCAGGACACAATTACAAGAGGGACTTTACCTAACAAACGTAATTAGTATAACCTAATTCTTTGTATCCTCGATGAATCCCAAACAATAAAAAAAAAATTTTTATCTTTACTTTCTCAGTAGCGAAAGTGTCTAGCACATAAATGATTATATATAGAAAGATCTTGAAATCTGGCTCTGAAACCTTGGCAGATATGGGTTAAAATTTCATCTCTCTCACAACACGGCCTTGCACAAGAAATTTCATCTCAAATGACATGGACTTGTGCAAGAAATTTTTACTCTCAATAATGCCACTATCCCCAAAATGGCTGTAACATATTTATCTATGACCACCCGGTTGTAGACAAAAAGACAGGCAAGATATCAGTGGGCCCACTCAACAGAAAGCAGCCTGAAACAGGTAAGGACGTCAGCACACTATGAGTTCCTAGGTAGATATACACAGTCCTGTCCACACTCTGAATCTCACTAAGCTATGCCTGTTTAGAGCCTGCTCTTCTTCATAGGACAAGTCAAATCAAAGTCTCATGCAGCACACACACACATAACTATAAATTAGGCAGACAATGTTGGAAGCTGCCAATTTATCTGTGCTGAAAGGCACCATCATGGGAACAGGCTCTTGTGAAAGAGAGTCACATTGGCCTAAAATGACCATTTCATCTTCCTAAAGTCCCAACAACTTTATGCAGAAGCTTATGTTTCTAGAGAATCTGCCTTATAACCAATTGCACAGTTAGAGTGGCTAATGACATTTATCTTATTCTAAGAAATCACATCTTGGACTTTGAAAAAACACATAGGCCATGGGATGAAGTGTTCAATCTAAACCATTCACATAAGAATTAATGAGGAAAAGAAATCTTCAAAATGCCAAAGGACATTGGAGAGTTATTGAAGATATTACAATAAATCTGCCTTCCCTGGGGTGCTAATTAAGGGCCTTTTGGCTGCAGTTAACAGACAACAGACACTGACGCTGCCCGATTGAGTGTAGTGAGAATCTATTGAAAGGATATTGCTGTTGCTCAAGATGTTGCAGAAGAAATTGAACAAAAAAGATTCAGGAAAGAAAGAATTAAAGTCAGCTCTGGGAAACTCAGGGCAGGATTTCAAGGACAGGTTTATTGCTAGAATATTCCCAATGAAGTGACTCTAATGAATCATAGTTACTAAGTCTCACTCTTTTCATATTTCAATCTTTAAGAGAGAATGTGTGTCCCAGTTTATCTCAAGTCCCCAGTCCTAGCTCAATTAACTGTAGCCAAAGGTCAGGTCGTGTATTATAGAAACCATTCCCAAAGAATGAGGGAAGTGTCAGAAGCCACACAGCAGCTTCTGCACCTGTTTTTCAGCATTGAAACAAATTAGTCCTTTTACAACTAATACAAAAAGAAACAAAAGAAAAAAAGAAACTGTTCTATTTGCTAGGTTAGGCAACACAAATAATTAAGAAGAAAACATCTTCCTTGGTGCCAGGAAAGTATGGGGCCTTTCAAAGATAGAATTCTGAAATAAACATTTTTTTATATTAGAGTTGAAATCCAATGGCAGAAACGTAACTCAATGTGGCAGATAATTTGTCTCTGCTTTCCCATGAATGGGGTAGAGCTAGACAGCTGTCTACCAAAATTTCCCCTGCCCTTTCCACAGTCTAGGATTACTATAGGCACGCAGCTGCAAAGCCGTTCTCCAGGTGCACTCGGAGGTATCCATATGGGGCCATGTCTCTAGTTCTCACCAGCAGAGAGTGAACGGAAATGCATGTGTTACTCTCTGCACAGACTTTTATGAAACAGATGCATCTTGTCCATGTGCTCTCGTATTTCTGCTGGCTGACTCCAGGGAAGGAGCAGAACCAATGTGAGAAGCCGGGGATCCTGTAACACCTCACAGAGGAAAGTCATCGCCAGCCAAGAACTTACTCCAAGCCCCAGAAATAAATCTCTACTTATGCTAAGCCACTAAAATTTCTGGGTCCATTTCTCACAGCAGATAGCGTTAAATGGCCCAGAATTTGATTTCAAACGAGATTGGAAAAGTCACTTACTCTTTTGGATGACAATTAGTAGATTTAGCAGGATGTTAGAAGAAACAGATGAATTCAGGCAAGAATTGGCTGTTTTGAGAGGCAAAAAAATATATAATATATATATTATATGTATATATAAAAAATAGTTCAGACTTCAAATAGACAGGAGATAAAGTTTAAAAGGACCTTGCCAGACAAAAATCTGTTAAGGCTTTTCTGTTAAACAGAGTTTAGCCTTATAAAAAAGAAATGATTAGGGGGTTTTGCCTTCTCAGCCAAAGCTATTATTGAAGACAGCTTCCAGATAGCCCCTTTTCAATGAGAAAAAGTCTTGCTCAAAGAAATCATGCATATTGAAGAACGGTATCTGGGAAAGTATTCAGGGAGGTGTGGGAAATTCCTGGCAATGGAACTGATTAGAAACAACAACAGAAAGCAATTGTTCGGTCAAAAACAAAGGCAAACATGTCCTCAAAAAGCCTTAGACTGTGGGGGCTTTCAAACAGCTGGGGGCAGTTTCCCTGAGCCCATGCCCAAACTTGAGTGAGTGAGGAGAAAATGGCTGGTAAACCCGAGCAAATGCAATGAGCAAATACTCTCACCAATATCTACTCCAGGGATGCCCAGGGGAATAACAGACAGGAAGACGGTGCCAGTGGTCATGGCGGGTAATGAACAAGAGAGTTCCTTCCAGAATCAAGAGCAGAGTGAGTGACCAAATAAGAAATGTCCTCTTCTGGCTGAATCCTGCCCATCAGGTTTTGTCATTGCTGCAGACCAGAAGAGACTGTGTTTATTAGTTGTCCCTTCTCTAAACTGCACACCTGCAGCCCACCACCGTACATTGCGTATGTGAGTGCGGAGAAAGGTGTCAAGAGAGAAGGTAAATTGTCATGGAATCAGGAAGTTGCCGGATCTTGAGGAGCCACATAGGGATCTGATGAAGGGGATTGACCATATATTGGATTTTGAAATGGAGAAAGGAAGAACATCGGGAATTTAGGTCATCCTCCTGGACAAAGGAGTGAATCGGTTCTATACAGGTGGCCATAAAGTTCATATGCAATTTAAAATAGTAAACTTAATGGCCACCCTGTATGGAGAAGGAAGGGTAAAAATAAACATTTGGGAGCTAAACGGGAGGATGCTGACAAGATGGTGAACAAGCACAATCCTCCAGCATCCAACAGTTCCCTTTCATGTAGCTATGTGACTGTTTGGTTTGGGGTTTGTTTGTTTTTTTTTAAGATAGTGTCTCACTATGTTGCCCACAATAGAGTGCTATGGCATCACAGCTCACAGCAACCTCAAACTCTTGGGCTTAAGCGATTCTCTTGCTTTAGCCTCCCAAGTAGCTAGGACTACAGGTGCTCACCACAACACTCGGCTATTTTTTTGTTGCAGTTGTCATTGTTGTTTAGCAAGCCTGAGCCAGGTTTGAACCCGCCAGCCCCAGTGTATATGGCTGGCACTGAGCTATGGGCTCCAAGCTGTGTGACTGGTTTTTATTAATGGGAATAGAAATAAAACAGTAGCTTGCAGGCAAAGGTTTTGTAGAAGAGGTGTACATTCTTCCTGTTTACATCTGCCATCTTAACACAAAAGACAAGGATTCCCCCTGAGATTGACAGAGCTATAGAATGGAAAGTGCCTGTGTCCCCAGATTATCACATAGAGCAGCAGTTCTCAACCTGTGGGTCACAACCCCTTTGGGGGTCAAACGACCCTTTCATACGGGTCATCTAAGACCATCAGAAGACACATTATGATTCATAACAGTAGCAAAGTGACAGTTATGAAGTAGCAATGAAAATAATTTTATCGTTGGGGATCACTACTACAACATGAGGAATTGTATTAAAGGGTGGCGGCATTAGGAAAGTTGAGAACCACTGACATAGAGGAAAGGTGCACAGAGGCCAGGAGCACCCACCTGGGCAACTACTTGAGGGAAAAATCTGCTTCTATTGTGTTAATTATAGAAATCGGGGGGGGGGGGACTTTGTTTACAATTTGTTAACTATAATGTACGCATGCTTCAACATATAGATTGACTCTGTTGCCCCCCAAATTCTTTACTGAAATGACAGAAGATGGAAAAATAAACATAAACACAAAGAAAACAGAGAAGATGGGAGAAGTGAATTGATGCCAACAATGTCTGGAAAATATCTGACTCGGGAAAATTGATGAACTGCCAAAAATAATTCAGAAAACATCAGATGGATGTAGGAATTAGAAGCCAAAAGCATTTCTGAGGGTAGAATATGGAAGAGAGATTGAAGACAGAGAATTTATTGAAAAATTGTAGAAAGAGCAGCTGCACACACAGTATAGAGGTCTTTCTCTTACTTTGTAGGTCAATCCTAGGCACTCAGGACACAAGCACACCAGGAATAGCTGAAAGTGGGAAGTCATTCTTAAGACAGAATTGAATAATGAGCTCCCCTCCTGTCACCTCAAGCTCCTATGAGGGTGACTCAGCTCTGAGGGTCAGCTGGCCATCAGGTTTGCCCCCAGAGTCCTCTATCCTCAGGTCAGTCTAAAGAGGAGAGATCCCTCCTGGGGAAAGTGGGTCAAGC
This sequence comes from Otolemur garnettii, assembly GCF_000181295.1. Classification (NCBI taxonomy): domain Eukaryota; kingdom Metazoa; phylum Chordata; class Mammalia; order Primates; family Galagidae; genus Otolemur; species Otolemur garnettii. The sequence goes on from NW_003852431.1 coordinate 10,235,172, forward strand.
AAGGGTTCTCACCTGTACTTACAGTTGTGAGTCCTCGGGGGAATATGTGGGTTCCAGGCACCCACAAAACAACCCTTGACAAATCCCATAATAAATAAAGAGCCTCCAATCTGCTTGTAGGGCTTCCCCGTTAAATATAAACAGATGTCCAAAGTTCGTGGAAATTTTAGAAAGCCTTTGATATGAATGAAGACTATGACAAACTAATAGTTACCAAAAAAGAAAAATCAAAAGAAAAAATTCAGCAAAATAAAAAATGTCTTTAGAGAAATAAAACATAGATAATGCATCCACAAAAAAAAAAAAAGTAGAGGAGGATCTTAAAAAGAACTTTTAGGAAACAAAATAGAGTTGTTGGGTATGAAAATGTCATAGAATAAATGAAAAATGCAAATGGCAGAGTTAGAACATAAAGTTGAAAAGAACCTCAATTAAATTCAAGGAGAGGGGTGGGGGTGAAAAGGGCTTGGGTAAGTTCCCACCCAGCAGGTGCCCTGCACGGGTATAATGGCACACTTCCTGGGTGAAGGACACAAGTACAACTTGGACTTTAACTTTACAAAAGCAGGCTTGGCGCCTGTGGCTCAAGCGGCTAAGGCGTCAGCCACATACACCTAAGGTGGCAGGTTCGAATCCCCAGCCCGGGCCCGCCAAACAACAATGATGGCTGCAACCAAAAAAAA
>NW_003852431.1:10236000-10247113 GCF_000181295.1 Otolemur garnettii
AAAAAAAAAAAAAAAAAACTTTACAAAAGCAAACTATGCAATCTAATTGTATATGCCCTCATAGTTACCTGGAATAATATTAAAAAGGAAACATCAAAAAAAAAAAAAGAAACATCGATATGATTTTAAAGGTATTTTTTGGAAAATGTCTGACTGTATGGCAAATAAATTTGGAACATACTGGGTTAAACAAAATAAAGAGAGAGAGAAAGGGAGGGAGAGAGGAAGGGAGGGGAGAGAGAGAGAGATCTCCCAGAAAGCTCAGAAAGAAATAGAAACAGCAGCGGTAAAAGGGAGACGGAAAATAGGGAAAGCTAGAGAATCCGTCTGGGAGTCCACAACCTAAACAGCAGGTGTTCCAGAAAGAGAGAGCAAAGAGAACAGCTGGGGGAAAGCTGGCAGGTTCACATTAAAGCCAAGTTTCTAAGAACTAAAGAGAATCAGCGTTCAGATGGAACAGACAAACTCAAACGCTAAATAAATAATCTTTAAAGAAACACACCCTACAGCCCACTTTTTCATTTTTCAGTACTCTGGGGATAAAGAGAAGATCTTAAAAGCTTTCAGAAAGAGGAAAGCTCACACAGAAAGATCCAAGAACCAGAATGGGAACACTGGCAGGAAAAAGACCATGGAGAAATACTTTCAAAATTTTGGAGGACAAATGTATTGCAACCTAAAATCCTGAAACAAATCAATCCACTCAGAGGAAGGGTAGAAAAATCCTATTGTCAGATGTGCAGAAACGCCAATTTATTCCTCCACACAGGACCTCCTCTGGGAGAATACACACATATCCCAACAAAAGAAGAGATTCTAGCAAGGGCAAAAAGACATAGGCTAAAGGACACAGATAATCCAATACAAGAGAAAATAAAGAAACAAGCTAAACTATTAAAGGGCAATAAATAATCCTAGAGAACAATTAACATAGTCGCCTTTAACACAAATACTTGCAGTCAGCCTTCCTAAATTGGGGAGCAAGGCTGGACAGCAACATTGCTGTAAATAAGAAAGCACTTTTTTTAAGAATTGGAAAGGAGTGTAGATATCTTCTACGTCTCGTCTCAGATGATAGATGACAGAGCTGAGTAGGTTGAGTCACCTACTTTCCCTGCAGACCTACTCGGTTCACTTCTACTCAGAAACTGCTGCAGAGGAAGCTGGCACACTTGCTGCCCGAGCAGTAAGACCCGCAGGCTGGAGTGGAGGAAGCTTCCTTAAAGAACACCCCCTCCTCTTTGTCACGCCTCCCTCAGTGGGGCTCTACCCCCAGACTGATTCCCATTCTCATGAGCAAGGACATGATTTTGCAGTTTATTTCTGTCCATTGACTCTGGCCTCTGATGATTTGTTTTTAGCTAAACTACTGTATAATCACATTGCTTTTATTGTAGCGCTTTTGCAATGGTGGCTATAAATTTGAGGCAAGTTTCTGTTGTCCTTTGAAAAATAATAATTGGCTTCCCTCACTTTATGATGCATTCTATTTTTATCCTGATGAGTTTTATCACCCATAACATATATGCAGCTTGGGAGAGAATGCAAAGATTTGTTGCAGACCAATAAACCCTTTTACTTGCCTTTGTGTGTGTGTGTGATTATTGAACACGTGCAGCTTAAATGTGCTTCTCTTAAAAGACACATAATCCCAACCATTTTAATTTTAAAACTGATAATTTTTCTTCTTTTTCTACTATTCTACCTAGATGACTGTCTTCATGAATCTTGTCCTCAAAAAAAAAAAAAAAATACTGGTGCTTAATATGAAGATTTTTGTCCTGTACTCTAAAATTCTGTCTGTGGGACACATTGGTATACACTGGTAGCCTGGTGTATTGTTTAGTCTTTTGTAAATAAATTAATTTCTATATTTCATCTGCTTGGAAAGACCTATCAAAAAAACAGGCGAGGGGCCTCTGAATAGGGTACAACTTCTTTTTTTTAGTTTTTAAACATTTGTTTAAAGTTTATTGTTTTTTTTTTTTTAAGAATGTGCTCAGGAAAGATACAAAAAGATTATTATGACTGTTATTTCTAATCCTTCCCAATATTTGAGAGACAATTTATTAGCACCTTTTAATTTTTCTCTTATTTTGAAAAGATACAGTTCTAATTTTGTTTACTTCTTTAAAGACAACTAAACTACTATTTAAAGGGAAGCATCATTTTTGGACTCCGAAGATGATGACAAAGAACTAAGGATAAAATCTTCAGGATGAAACAGGAAGAACATCAACCTAAATTCCCACACTCCCTCATGTTTTACAGTGATTTATAGTTTTCAAGGCACTTTCAGATATATAGGGTGTCCGTAAAGTTCATGTGCAATTTAAATTGCATTTGATCTTCACAACCACCTTGTCAAGTAGAGACAAGAAGAGAAATCGATATCTCTATTTTGAAAATTAAAAAATAAAAAAGCTGAGAATCAAGCTACGAACCTAACCCAAAACCACATGGTGAAAAAGTCACAAAGCTGGGCTTTGTAGTCAAATCCCTTGATCTGACTCCACTATCAGCCTGCTGCTCACTGTTTGCCGCTGAACCTCACCTCCTCACCCTCCCAAGTTCACCTCTCAAAGTCCTCTATTATTAATTTCAGTCCAGCCACTCTGACCTCTGTGCTGCTCTTTGAGACACGTTCCTATCTTGAGGTCTTTCTGGTGATCAGTGACCCAGATTCGCCATGGCCACATCCCTTCCTTCTTTCCAGGTTTTCACCAAGTTTCACTTTTTCAATGTACCTTCTCTGACCACATAAATTAAATGTATGACTTCCTTGGACCGCACTCTCCCTATCCACCTCCACTGCTTCCTTTTTTTTTTTTTTTCTTTACAGTTTTTGGCTGGGGCCAGGTTTGAACCCACCACCTCCAGTATACGGGGCTCGCACCCTACTCCTTGAGCCACAGGTGCTGCCCCGCTGCTTCCATTTCTATCACTAACCCTCATCCAGTAATACCACACAACAGGCTTAGTATGTTGCCCACCTTTCTTCCATGAGAATATGAATTCCATGAAGACAAAGATGGCTTTTCATTTTCATTACAATCATTGTCTCAGCATCTAGCAGAGTAGGGAATCAGTTTACTGAATGAATTACCTTTATCCCATGTCAGTGTTTAATCTTTGCTCTCTTAAGAAGTAGAATGTCATTGTGTTCTTATTATGACTTCGACATTCTTTGTTTTGAAGAATTACCTCTATATCATTCAGATTTGAAAAAACTGCCTCTTAGAGAAATATCAGTTATACAGGGTGTAAGTTGTACAAATAACTTTTAGGAAGATACCACATAATATAGAGATAAGACATAGATATTGAAATGTAATAGAGATTAATATCTACTATTTTGAGACTCCCCCCAAAAAGCTGCACTCTATTGAAAAGAATAGTTTGCACTGGGCCATTTTGATTTGTTAGTTCTATAACTGAAATCTAAAATGTCTGTTGATGGTATGCGCTTTCTGTAAAAATTTAGTATGTTGCTCTGAAATTTTCAGAGAAACATTGATTTTTTTTTTGAGCTGATACTGGGGAAAAAATCATAAAGTTATATTAAAGTGTATACTTTCAATTATGAAATAAGCAAACCTATTTGAGTTGAATATTTTTTCTTTCAGATTACAAGTATTTTTGTTATCTGCAGCCAGTTTGCTGTGCTTCAGTGATAACCTGCACCATCAAAAATCTATTTAAGTGATAATTATCTCACTATAGCTGATATTGGAGAAGGTGACCTTGAAAACCAAGCTTGAGAGAAAGTAAGCGTATTATCAAAATAAGCCTAGATCCTAAATACAAAAAGCCCTATACACAAATGCTACAATCTAGTTAGTAAACAGGGTTCTTGCAGAAGCATGGGTTAGCCATCTGAAACCACTTTCTACGTTGATTGGGATTAAACAAATAAGTAAATATATTGTCATCACTGGCAATCATGGATCTTACTGTCAGGGAAGGAAGTTACAAATAAGAAAAGGAAAAAGGACCCAGTGGTGTTGGGTTGAAACGAGAGGTGTAAGGACAAACTTGTAAATTTCAATACATAGATGAACAGATACAGAAATACAGACACATGTGTATACATGAGTTAGGATAAATGCACACATCTCCCAGCTGGGCCACTGGAAGGGGCTAAAAGCAATGATACCCTAACAGCAATAAACATGCCTCGCTTGCAGATCTTGGTTTCCTTACAGTATTCCCAAAAGAAATCAGGACCTCTTAGAGAAGTGATTTATTCCAGGACTGGGACAGAGAAAATAATAAAAAATGAACTTAAGACATAGGAAGTAACATGTAGGTGCTCAAAATGGTCAGAATATGAAATAAATGATAACATTGTATTAAAACCCACAGAATAAAATAAATACCCACGAATCCATGCTATATTTTTTTAAGTTGGATAAATAAATAAGAGAGTGCATACATCTCTTTATTACTTCACCTGCAAGCATTGGCGCTTTCTTTCTCTGTTGAGGCAGCACGTGATACCTCAAAGTGCCCTCATCCCCCAACATTTCCTAAACTTCTCCCATAGAATTCCAGGGAGAACGAGCAGGAAAAATCCAATGCAGCTCTGCCTTCTCTCCTAGGTTGCTAGCTCAGGTTCCCCAGTTCTATCAGGACTTCTGGGGAAACAGAGTCTGGTTTTATCCATTTCTTTCAATATTATCCAAGCAGTGTGAGTAGCATTTTGGGAGCCCACCCATGATAGGGCCTGGATGGGAACAGTTAGTGAAAAGAATGGAAAGAAACTTGAACTTCTATTGCTAACTATACATGTGTTGCCACCCTCCTTTGTGCTATTGTTTGTCGTACAAGGCTGGAAAACTGCATTAACGTCCATCCGATTTTCTCTTATCCTTCCCTGTGTTCTCATCTCATCCACTGGCCAATAAAGAATGCTACTTTTCCACTGCCTCACTCCTCCCATAGCATAATCACAGATTGCCCTTATAAAATTCCCCCACCAAGGACCAAACTCTGCCACAACTTTGGATGCTCACAGAGGTCTTCTCCATTCAGATCTTTCAGAGGGAGCTGTCATTAGAATAGCATGCACCTCAGAGTGCATAACAGCAGTGGCACATAATTTATCAGAACAGACACAGAAAACAACTGTGTAGTGTCCAATGGAGTGGGTTAATGGTACAAAGACAGATGGCTGTGAACTGACTAATGAGCTAGAGTAAGTTCAGAGAATGGGAGCTGCAAGCCCAAGACTCCATCAAGGCCAAAGGGCAGAAAAGGGGTCTTTTTTGCTTGTCCTACAGAGGATGGCAAACTGATCATTGAAAGCAAAAAATCACCATTCTACAAGAATATAGAGTTTAGTGAGCATCTGAATGGCTGGCATTAACTCACCCCAGAGCAAGAGCCAGCAATAACAGATTGTCCCAATAGCCAGCCAAGACTTTCAGCCAAAAATGGGAATCAGAGAGCTTCATTTCTCATATTCTAATTGGATAGCATGTTAAAATACTTCAGCAGAAGTAAAAGGCTCATCTTTAGAGAAAAATCATTGTTATTATTCTCATTGCACCCAAGGCCCTGTCAAGCATTCTAAAATTCTTCTGTCTTGGAAGGAAATGATTTAGAACACTTTACCTTGCCCTGTGCAGGTTAAATGCATTGCCCAGGGTTACAGAGTATGCCGTATTTGGATGCAAGATTAAAATGGTTCACTCTTGAGTTCCTGATCCATTGCATTATGTTTAATTTCAACATTTTTTTTTTTGCTTTAACTATTTCCCAAGAAAAGAAGTATTGAACTTAGTCCAAAATTCAATAATGTAGCTTTTTAGAAGAGTTGGCCAAAGCTAGTATAATATAGCAAACAGCTACATTTTGCCAGTTCAATGGTCATACTTTTCTAAGATTCCTCGTAAAATCACTAATTTAAAAATTTCATCTTCATGCTGAAATTCAGTAATGAAATTCTAAAATATTATGGTATTTCAGATTCCTGACAGCTGGCTCTTCTACCGATTTCCCAATGTCTCTACCGGCTGGATGGGCATTGGGATGGATTTCACCCCACCCCTCAACCCATCAGTCATGTCATTAGGCATCTGGTCTTCAAGATTATAAAGGGAATTGGGTCTTCATTTTATGCTTCTTCAAGCATGCTGTACACAGGTAGGCAGATGGTCTTTTACTGCAAAATGACCACATATCTATATGGTGTCTTCTGTTAGCAGACATTCTATTCCATGTTACAGGATGAAAATCATAAAAACTGTCCCAGCTGTATGTTCTCATTCTTTTAAAATATGCTTTGCATTGGTTTTGGACAAACTTCCAAATCAGAGAACAGGTAAGATACAAATTTCAAAATGGTATAAAATTAGATTGTGTTTCCAAGCATGAAAATGGCAATCCTACTCCGGTTATGTCCACAGCTTTATCAGGCAAATACAGCACCATGCAAGCAATGTACTGTTTGGTATAAAATTACTTAGGTTCTATGTTCCCTCAGGGGAGATGCTGTGCCTTGTGCTGCATTAAAAGCCCTACCTTACCTGGTGTAAATATTTATTGGTAGATACATGTTTTTTGCTCAGTTTGTGCAAAATGATGAACAACTTACCAATATGATTACATCAAGAAAAAAATTCTTCAAGAACATCACTTCTTAGCTTCTTTGGGGAAATCTTATTCTTCCATAATGTGTTCTCGGACCACCTATCTTTATCAGAGATCATTTATCACTCCATCATTTTTTTATTTGAGACAATAGAATAATTTGGCACTGGGTATTTCTTAGTCACAGGCTCCAGGTTCTTTATCTTTATCATTATGTGTGTAATCTTCCTCCCAGGATACCAATTATCTACAAGAGGTAAAACTTTACAGATGCTACCTCTGATTCAAGACTTCACCAAAATATTTTGATAATCTACTCCTTGCAGATTACCTAATAAACATCAAAGTATTGTGTTCATCATCCCAAATGGTTTCCCTCATGTAATTTATTCTCTTTCCCTACTCCTTGTCCTTTGATACTTAAAAAATTATGATGATTGACATTCCTCTTTTTCCTCTTAAATGATCAAATTTTAGAGAAGTCTTTATGTTAATTGTTATTATTTGCTATTATTTCTGTTTTTATTATTACTGTAAGAATGCTAAACATATGGCAGACAATAAACGTTTTGGATATATTATTTAATAATGACACAAAAGTCCTAATGTTACTCCAATTTTGTAAATGAGAGAACTGAAGTTTACACAGAATTGAAATGCTTTGGAAAGAAAATAGTAAGACATGGCAGGGTTATAACTCACATAAGCCTAACTCAAAATCCTTAGGGGACACTATACTACCCTTCTTTATCCTTCTCCTGTGGACTCCTCGTCCTGTCTTCCCTGGCACCCTGGGTATCGTGCCCCCAGGAAGCTGTGGATAAGTATCTTTTGGTTTGTTTCCCCAGCTCTACCTCCTAAGTCTACCATGATTGTATCATTTTCTGACTTTCCCATCTCTAGGGCTGAAATACTGTATGTTTCAGGCACATTATTTACCATTCTGATTCATCAGCACTAACCTTAATTCTGAGTCATAAAAAGAGGAAACCCTAATTTTATCTATAAGTTCAATATAATTGTATGGTGGCTTATATGAATATTTCTTTGATTCAATGGTTATAAAAGGATTTGAGAAGGTCAAGATAGACCAGAAAGCCAATAGGTTTCTTCTCCACATTCCAAAAAGGATATTTCCCAGATGGACCCCAGTCCCTCAACTGCAGAAAAGCTAATCTAGTGGTCACTTGTTGTGACCAGACTCACTGCGGAAAACAGAATGAACATATATACAATATATACACCTGTAAAATGATTTACTGAAATAATTATATAAATTTCTCAACTCATAAACTAAATTTTTCCAATTTACATTTTACTCAGAAGAAATAGCTTCTAAGCAGTGAAAAGAAAATCTACTTATCTTTGAGGAAACTCTAAATGTCAATCATCTCCAATGACCAATATCTCACAGAAGTTAAAGAAGCTAGTTTTAGAAGATGGATCAAAATTCATAGTGAATTTTCTATATTCAATATATTTGCTACAGCTAAGGTATCTGAAATACTGTCCATTCAAGCAGATAATTATGGTCCTAATATTCCACTGTACTATGAAAGGCCAATATTGTAGATATTGTGAATCACCACTTACTTGGTTTATAAGTCCAAATTTTCCAAAAAAAATAACCTTCCCCCTCTATCTGAATATCCTCGGGGATGTTAACTTGTATGACTCTAATGCCCCCTAGTCTATGCCCACATGTCCTAATTGAAGGCCTTAAATAATTAGTCTTTAAAGATGAACTAAGGATTCTTACTTTTTAACTAACAAAATTTCCATTTATCCTTTCTTTTGGTGTCACTCTAAGAGTCCCAAATAGGTAAAGAAGACAATGTCTCACACAGAATGCAAGTCTATGACTGCCTCTACAGTTCCTCTCTTTGGGCTAACACTTCCCCTGTGTTTCTGTTTCATTGTCCAACATTTGCTCTACTCACCTCAAGTCACTGTGCAATGTTGCTTTCTGTGTCAAAGGCTATGGTCTACCTTCAACCACCAAAGTTCCTTAGGTGTGAATCATTCTTTGTTCCCACTGCTAATGCCTTAGGCTTTCCATTATTTGCTGTCAGATCTTCAGTTTTCACATGGTGCTCTATCATAAAGAAATGCTTTCTTCTTCAACTATTCAGCCTTAAAGAGGATACCACAGTAGAGATCTGGATGCCTATCAACCAGGATCCTCTTTGTCATGTCTATCAGGACATACAGCAGTCTGGGGTGCTGTGTCAAGTGGGTGGTCAAAAGCAGCCCTGCGCTATACTTGGAATCATTGTTTATTCTGGCTCACCCTATTACAATTCTTTGTATACTCATTGATTTGAGAACTGTGTTGTGCATCCTTGAAATATGGATTTTTTTTGGGGGGGGGGCATCACAGTCTCTCAGCTAGGGTCTCCTACTCTGCCATGTTGGTAATGCTCTGTCTTTTGTATTTCTAAACCCTGATTATATGCAGGGATCTAGTAAGCCAAGGAGAGGCTAGACAAGAGCCTTTCCTCCAAGGATCCCTTGCCATTCAAATGGCTTATCTTCCCAGAAATAGAAAGAGGAACTTTAGGAGAGAATGACAATTAATCTTATGTGTCTATTTAAATTTCAGCCAGAATGCCTTCCTTTACTTCTAACAGTTGACAGAAGAAAACATTTTTTTTTTTAGAAGAGAACATTTTAATTTACAAATATTGCTGAGACAGAAATGCCAGCAACAGATAATCAAAACATTTTATTATTCAGATTAGAAATAAAATTCTTCAAGAAAAACATATATAATGAGAGAAAATACTTAAGAGAATGGGTAGATATAATAACTCATATTCATGTGTACACTGTCATTTGAAATAGTTAAAACAACAGAACACATCCATAAACTATTAGTAAATGATTTGCTTAGGAGTAGAGCTGAGAATAATTCAGAAATGTTTCCTTATATTCCCTCTACTCCAAAAACAAGAAAAGTTGTGTTCTCTGCTTTTCTCAAAAGTGGAGGGTTTGATTTGCTTTGTTCCATATAATAAAATTAATGATTATCCACCTCTTATCAATGGTATAATGAGCACGTAGACCAACCATCTTGATGAGTATAACCAGAAATGTTACACAAAAATTATGCTTGAAATCATCAAGTATTAAGTCAATGAAGACTGTCTCAGTAAAGAAATAAACGCAGGTTGTTGAGCCTGGAGTTTGGAGCCAAATATCATAGGAGCATCTGCCAACTCTACAATTGGGCTTAAGAGTAAAGTCGCTAAAGTCTCTTTCCAGAAACAAATATAAATTATTTCTGAGGATAACATCATTCTATAGGTCATAACTAATTTAGTTATGAATTTTAGATATAATATCCAGTATTCAATCAAAAATAGTCAGATCTATGAGTAAATAAAACAATGTGACTGAGAACTAAGGGAACTCAGACAATAAGAATAGACTCACAGAAGATACAAATAATGTATCTATCAGAATATAGGAGGTCTGATAATTAAGTTTGCAAACTTGTCCTAGAAAATGTGCTACATACCTCATTGCTGAATATTACTATGGTTGGTCACCTTCAGAGTAATGCCCTTTAAAATCTTTGTACCAATGGCCAGCACCTGCTCTTCTTTTCAAAGCAATTTTGGAACTCGTTTCCTTAATTGGCCATCAGAACTATCATTGTATTACCCTTGATATCCAGAATGTCATAAAAAGTCTTCCTTTCAACATTTCTTTATCTTCAGGTAAAGAAAAGAGTCACTGGGGGCCAGACCCAGTGAGTAGGGATGATGGTTCAATACAGTTATTTGTTTACTAACTAAAACTCCCCTCACAGACAGTGCCCTCTGAGCTGGTACATTCTTGTGATGCAAGAGCCATGAGTTTTTGGTGAAAAGTTGAAATCCTTTTCATCTAACTTTTTTTATGCAGGCTTTTTAGCACTTTCAAATAGTAAATTTGGTTAACTGCCCAGTTGGCACAAATTTATAATGAATAGTCCCTCTGATATCAAAAAAGGTTAATGATATTGTTTTGACACTTTGTTTTGACAGACAAAACTTTTTTGGTTATACAGAATTGACTGACTTCCATTATACACTTGACACTTGGTTTCAGGGTTCTATTGGTACACTCATGCTACATAAGCAGTGATAGCATGGCCTAAAATATTGCCCTGTGATCAAAGTCCTAGAAGAAAATGTGGGAAAAACTCTTAAGAATGTCAGCCTGGAGAAAGACTTTATGAAGAAGACTTCAGTGCCAATCCCCACAACAACAACAAGAAATACATGGAGGTTAATTAAGCTGAAAATCTTCTGCACAGCTAAGGACATAATTAAAGCAGATAGGCAACCTTTAGAATAGGAAAAGATATTTGCATGTTATGAATCAGACAAAGGGTTAATAACCAGAATCTAGGCTCGGTGCCTATAGCTCAACCAGCTAAGGCGCCAGCCACGTACACCTAAGGTGGCGGGTTCGAATCCCCAGCCCGGACCCGCCAAACAACAATGACGGCTGCAACCAAAAAATAGCCGGG
>NW_003852431.1:10247295-10272519 GCF_000181295.1 Otolemur garnettii
AAAAAAAAAAAAAAAGACTCAACAATCCACTATGTCACTGAGCAAGAGACATGAACAGAACCTGCTATGACAGCGGTTCTCAACCTATGGGTCACGACCCCTTTGTTCCATTTGTAACAATGCAGCAATTAGGAAGGTTGAGAACCACTGTTCTATGAGCAAGACAGTTAATGGCTAACAAACATATGAAAAAATGCTCATCATCCCTAATCATCAGAGAAATGCAAATAAAAGCACTCTGAGATATCACCAAACCCCAGTAAAATTAGCCCACATCACAAAATTCCAAAGTTGCAGATGCTGGCATAGACATGGAGAAAAAAGAACACTTTACACTGTTGGTGAGACTACAAACTAATACAACCTCTTTGGAAAGAAGTATGGATTCTCAAAGAACTCAAAATAGACCTTCCATCTGATTCTACAATCCCATTACAAGGCATCTATCCAGAAAAAAAATTATTTTATCATAAGGACATTTGCATTAGATTGTTTATTGTAGCTCAATTTATAATCACCAACATGTAGAAACAACCAAAATGCCCATCAATCCATGAATGGATTAACAAACTGTGGTATATGTATACCATGGAATACTCTTCAGCCATAAAAAATATGGAGACTTTACATCTTTTATATTAACCTGGATGGAACTGAAACACATTCTTCTTAGTGAAGTATCACCAGAATGGAAAAGCAAGTATCTGGTGTACTCAGTAGTAATATTAAGGCCAGTAGATGATCTAATACATGTCCACATAAGAGAAAAACTCAATTCAACTCAAGATGAGGGGGAGGGAAAAGAAGGAAGTGGAGAGAGGGGAGGAGACAAGGGGGATTGGTGTGCTCCTACTTAATGGGCACGACATAAGGATATATGACACACCTTCTAGGTGAGGGACACAACTATAACAGGGACTCAACATAACAAATGCAAACATTGTAACCTAATTATTTGTATACTCACATAAATCTAAAATTTTAAAACATTTATATGTGTATAAATATATTTATGTGTGTGTGTGTGTTTGCCTCTCCAAAAGGTCCTAGCACATTCATCTCTCCTTTGCCTTTGTTCATCAATGAGCTCTTTGGGACCATTTTTGCACATTCCAAAATGGTCATACCAAGATTTTCAGTTAAGATTTTTCAGTTTCTCTATCAATGTTACTTGGTCTGCTATACTTGCCACAGATAGCAAACAATTTTGACACAAAATCTGGTGAGTATTTGCAATGTTTTCATCAGTTCTACTCATTACTGGCCTCCCTCACCTCTCTTCATCAGTGATGCTTTCTCTTACCCTGAGAAAAACATTTTATCCATTTGTACACAGCCATTTTCTTCATGGAATTATCCCCCTAAACTTGGACTAACACGTCCCTGATTTCACTTCCACCCTTGCCAAGTTTAACAAGAAATTTTATGTTTATTCATCACTCTAATTCAAACTCTGACATTCATGTGACAGCACACAAAAACACACAACAACAATAATGAATGCATGACACCACCATATCCCCAAGGGCTCAACACAAACACAGCTGTGTTTATGAAAACCTACCTAGTTGTTTGTACAGTGCCGCCAACTTAAGCACACAGTGGTAAGTTTGTGAACTTAAATTTCAGACCCCATACAGGGTAGCCATAAAGTTCATGTGCAATTTTAAACTGTATAAAATTTTAAATTCCGGATGAACTTTATGACTACTATCCTGTAGTAATATTATACCATGATTACCATAGTCAAAGAGATGAAAGATAAGATTAAGCATAGTAAGATAAGATTTAGCATAGTAAACTAGAAATAATGAATAACACCCAAATGGAAATGCTAACATTTTAAAAGCAATAACAACAATGAATGGTATTCATAGCACATTAGACAGAATTGAAAGGAGAATCAATGAAGTATAAAATAGGACAGAAAAAAATACATATTTTGAACATTGAGAGGAAAGAATAGAAAAATAATATAAGATGCATAAAGATTTCAGGGCAAAAGTCTAAGATTATGTATTGAAGTCCAAGGAAAAAACGTGGAGATGAGGAGAGGAAGAACTGGATAGGAACAATAAAAAAAGAAAAGCAAGATACCAGTTTCAAGAAACACTACAAACTGAAAACTATATCCATATAATGAGACACCCACCTAGGTGTATAATTATAAAATTTCTATAAACCAAAGACAAAAAAGAAATTCTTAAAAGCAGCCACAGGTAAAAAGAATTGACATATTATCTTAAAAAGAACAGCAATTCCTACCTGAAGTTGACTTATGAACAAAATAACCAGAACCAGAAAGAACCAGTACCAGAAAGTACTAAAGATCAACTTCTGATAGGAAATTCTATACATAAAGATAGGAAGATGTAATATCTTAAAACCCAGAATTTACTGTCAGTTGGCTAATGTACAGATTATAATAAAGGGAGCTTTTCAGATAGACGGAGCACAGCAGAGACATGAAGCTACAGGAACACAGCTAGGAGACAACTGCAAGATTCTCAATGAGACAAGAGAGGAACTTCTAAGGAGGATCTATTTTGCTTTGAATCCTCTGTTGAAAGAGTTACACACACACAAACACATACACACACACAATCTATCTCTCTCACCCCCCAACCCCAGTACAGGAGCACAAGATTGTAGCACTGATAATAGAGAAAAGCACAAGCCCCCAGGAGGTAAAGTGTTCAATCTCAAAAAATGCCAGTCTTCAGCCATGCCCTCAATAGTAAACCTGTAGTTAGCCCATGAAAATTTCCTAATTTAATACACAGCATAATTCTGCAGGGACAGTCAGCACTTGCAGTTTGAGGAAGTATTAGTAATTAGCTTGGCTCACATCTCACTTTCAGAATGCTAATTATGCATATTTCCACTATTCCACAGCCACAGGGGCTTCTACTTCTAGCTCACTGCTGAGGCCTGGTTATTACCTGCAGAGGCTGCTGGTGACCCAGACATGCAGAACATGATCCAGAATCCAAGAAGCAGAGCCAAAAGGCACTATTTGGGAGACAATCCAAATCAGTGACACCATCTTTCTCTCCTACTAATAATGTCATACCACCCACCTTGCTTAAAAAAAGAAAAAGAAAAAAAATATATATATATATTAAAAATGTGTGTGTGTATTTTTACGTATAGATTTATATGTACCATATAAAGATACAGACTGAATGACTGAATCCATACTATTGAGTTGTTACTTCCTCCATCTATGCAATTCCACCATTCACTTTCCCCTGGTCTTGCCATCCCATTAGAGAAAGCCATGAATTTTGGCTAGAAATCAAAGTGATTTCCAAAGACCCCCCCCCCCATGGACTTCCTTTAGCTTTGCTTATTTCTGATTCACTGATGATTATGAATCCAATAAGGCTTAACTTTTGGTTGCCTCCAACTTCAATTTGTTCCTCTGACCTCCAATTTTGCCATTCATGGCTTTTGCCTCTCCTGGTACTGGCTTTCTGCCCTCATACCCTACCACCCTCTTTATTACCTTGAGAAAAAAATTAAATGTAGTAGAGGCCAGGGGAAGCCCAGCCCACTCCTGTTTAGTTTTAGTAAGCATGAATAATAATTTTGAAAATGTTAAGGCAAAATATAATAATCTAAAAAAAGATTGGCTTTTGCTTTTTTCCTCAGGGAAAATAGAAGAGCAGAAAATCACTTTTGGCTTCAGAAATGAGGAATGTGTCTGGGAGAATAGAAACTGTAACAGAGAAAAAGCCAAGGAGAAGAGAACAGTATAAGCCAAATCTTTTCAGTAAACAAATGACTTAAGCTCTGTAGAGTGAAGTGCAGGAGGTTTTAGGAGGAAAAGTGGAAAAAGCAAAAAAGCACTGCACTCTAACTAGAGTAATGATGAAATCTGTTGGGTCACATTATAGACAAGGCATCAATCACTGTAGTAGTGAAAGTCATGGTTGAATTAAAAATAAAAATAAATAATTTTTCAGAAGACAATAACATTCAACAAGGTTGCACATTTCAGCCAGGTCAGGAGCACTATTGGAATAAGGTATTAATTTGTTCTTAATTTTTTTAAGGATCCTTAAAGAGATTAACTGTGAGATTTAGTAAATTCATTACTAAATGTTTTTACCTGGGAAAAAGGAATTTGCTATATTGGCTAAAGAAACTTCTGTTTTACAGGATCAGGTGTACATAAAAAATAAATGAAGGCAAAAAGCAGAATGAACATCTAGGTATGGTAAATATCATAAAAGACAATATAAGACTGAATACATGAGGATAAAGAAGAGGGTATAAAAGATTATCCTAGGAAAAGATTTTGAGAAATATGCCAGATCAATAGTATGTACAGCATGGTTGTTCCACGTCTATGACTTAACATGGTCTATAAATTTGGATACCTTGAATTTAAATGAAAATATACTTATTCCAAATATGAAACTTAGGTATAAATACAAAATAATTGAGCTTAGAAGAGTATGAATGACAGGTTAATATTTATTAAATGATTGAGTCAGTATATCGTGTCCACTGGCATTTGTTCTAGTATCTCTCCCTTAAGTCAAGCTAAACAAGAAGATAGACCACTGATGATATTATGGAAGCCTCCCTTCACAGAGCACTTACCATCAGGCACCATGCATGTACTCTTTTATAGCATTATCTTATTTATTCCCGACAACAAAATTATGAGGTCTCCATTTAATAATGAAGAAACTGTGGTACACAGAGGTAAATTTAGATATAGAGCAAAGACTATAACAAGTTTTACTCCAAAGTCTGGCTGCTATGTTTTGCACCATATTGGCTACACTATATTGCTTTACAGTTTTCTGAGAAATTATTAACAATAGTGGGAATGGCAAGAATGGGACCAAACATAAGGAAAGAGTATTAGATACTGTACATCAGTATTAGATTTGATTCATGTAATAGACAGTCTAAAACAGTGATTTTCAAAATTGAAGTAGCAATAAAAATATCTTCCCACAAAAAAAGTCCCAGACCAGATGGTTTCATAACTGAATTTCATCAGTCCTACAAAAAAGAATTGGTACCTATACTTTAGAAATTATTTCATAACATCAAGAAGGAAGTAATCCTCCCCCACTTCGTCTATGAAGCCAGTATCACCTTGATACCAAAGCCAAGAAAAGATACAGCAAAAAACTACTAAACCATAGACCAATATCTCTTCTGACTATAAATGTAAAAATCCTCAATAAAGTTCTAGCAAACCAAATTCAGCAGCACATTAAAAAAAAATTCACCATGACCAAGTGGGTTTCATCTCATTGATGTAAAGATGGTTCAACACATACCAGAAGGAAAAATCAAAGATTATATGATCATCTCAATAGATGCAGAAAAAGCATTCAACCAAATTCAGCACCCTTTACGATAAAAGCTCTTAACAAAATAGGCATAGATATAACACATACAAAAATTATAAAATCCATATATGAAAAACCCACAGCTAATATCATACTAGATTGGGAAAAGTTAAAAGCATTCCCACTTAAAATTGAAACAAGACAAGGATGCCCACCATCACCATGTCTATTCAACATAGTGCTGGAAGTCCTTGCCAAACCAATTGGGCAAGAGAAGGAAATTAAGGGTATCTAAGTGGAGAAAGAGGAGCTGTTTGATGATGCTGTATGATCTTATATCTAGAAGATTCCTTTTCAAGAGTCTCCTAGAATTGATAAACAAATTCAGCAAAGTCTCAGGTTTCAAAAATCAATGTACAAAAATCAGTAGCATTCCTATACACCAATAACAGTCAAGCTGAGAATCAAATCAAGACTCAATTGCTGGAGTCTCACCCAGGGGCAGGGTTCGTTAACACTTTTGGATCTGGCAGTGATCGACTGGGGAAAAGTGAAGTTAGAAACAATGAGAAATAAAGAGACAAGACACAAAGAACAGAATTTTCAAAGGTGGGAGCACAGGAGACCACCACCCGTTTGTGGGGTTCTGATAGTGGCCCCATGTGTCACTTCTACTCAGCTTTAATGTAGGCTTTTTTCATTAGCCCAGAGGGAAGCTGAGGAAGGGAATAAAGACACTAACAGTTTCTCTGGGTGAGCATATCAGCTCCTATTATTTCTATAATCATTAACCTTAAGGTTCTGAGCAGCCTTGAGAAATCTGGAACCTGAGTCTTGTGTGCAGACTGCCTCCTATCTGTGGTTGCACATACAGATTCCTTGGGAGGTGTTAATCTCTGCTAGTTCACTACGGAGTAAAACACCACTGGCATCAATCTCTGAAGAATCCATGAGAGAGAAGAATTTTCCTCTCATCACCACCACAGAGGGATTTCCTCTGCCATAAGGGAGAGAAAATGAGTGTCATAAGCCCTCCCACCCATATTTCAGGATTTACTAACACTCCTGCTTCCCCATGGGAAGACCCCACCAATAATGGGGTCTTCGGATCCCATTCTGCCTGCACTCAATACCTTTCACAATACCTGAAAAGAAAAGAAAATACCTGGGAATATACTTAGCCAAGATAAAAGATCTCTACAAAAAGAACTATGAATCACTGAGGAAATAAATTGCAGATGATTTAAACCAGTGGCTCTCAACCTTCCTAATACTGCAGCCCTTTAATACAGTTCCTGTGGGTCACGACCCACAGGTTGAGAACCACTGATTTAAACAAATAGAAAAAAAATCATGCTTGTGGATTGGCAGAATCAACACTGTTAAAATGCCCATAGTAATCAAAATGATTTACAGATTCAGTGTAATCTCCATCAAAATACTAATAAATACCAATAAACATTTAATCTCCATCAAAATACCAATAAATTCCAATACCAGTGTAATCTCCATCAAAATACCAATAAATACTAATAAACGTTTGTACTGTTCATTTTTCACAGAACTAGAAAAAATAATTATATTCTTCATTTGGAACCAGAAAAGAGTTCAAATACCCAAAGCAACATTAAGTAAAAGGAAAAAATTAGGAGACATCACTTGACTAGACTTTAAGCTACACTACAAAGCTATACTAACCAAAACAGCACAGTACTGGCACAAAAATGGAGATATATACCAGTAGAGGAGAACAAAGAACCCAGATATAAAACCATCCACATAAAGCCATCAATCTTTGACAAAGCAGACAACAAAACACACAGGGAGAAAGAATCCCTATTCAATAAATGGTGCTGGGAAAATTGAATTGTAAAAGATTAAAACAGGATCCACATCTTTCACTACTCACAATTAATTCAAGATGGATAAAAGGGTTAAATATAATGCATGAACCTATAGAATTCTGGGGGTTTTTTTGAGACAGAGCCGCAAGCTGTCACTTTGGGTAGAGTGCTGTGGCACCACAGCTCACAGCAACCTCCAACTCCTGGGCTGGAGAGAATCTCCTGTGTCTGCCTCCCAACTAGCTGGGACTATAGGTGCTCCCCACAATGCCCGGCTATTTTTTGATTGCAGTCATCATTGTTATTTGGCAGGCCTGGGCTGGATTTGAACCCGCCAGCTCAGGTGTATGTGGCTGGCACCTTAGCCACTTGAGCCACAGGCGCTGAGCCGAACCTATAGAATTCTATAAGAAAATATTGGAAAAACTCTTCTAGATATAGAATTTTATGAAGGCAAAGAATTTATGAAGATGACCTCAATGACAATCATAGCAATGACAAAAATAAATAAATAAATGGGACTTGATTAAATTAACAATTTTATGCAGCCAAAAGAAAAAAATCAACAGGAGAAAATATTTGCAAGTTATACACCTGATAAAGGGCTCATAATCAGAATCTACCAGGAACTCAAACAAATCAGCAAGAAAAAAATTTTTTAAAAAGTCATTGAAAAGTAGGCAAAAGACATTAACAGAAGCTTTTCAGAAGAATATAAACTAATGGCCAATGAACATATGAAAAATGTTCAATGGCACTAATCATCAGGCAAATGCCAATCAAAACCAAAAAGAGGTTGGTTTTTCTCACATAACCACAGTGAGAATGGCTTTTATCAAAAAGCCCCACAACAATATATGTTGGTGTGAATGCAGAGAAGGAATGCTTATACACCATTAGTGGGACTGCAAACTAGTGCAACCTTAAGTAGAAAACAGTATGGAGATTCCTAAAAGAACTAGAAGTAGACCTACCATTTGATCTAGCAATCCCACTACTGGGAATTTACTCAAAGGGGAAAAGACATCATTTTATCAGAAAGTCACTTTCACTCAAACATTGATTACAGCTCAGTTCACAATCACAAAGACATGGAATCAACCAAAGTATCCATCAAATCATAAATGGATTAATAAAATATGGCAATGTATACATGGGTACAACTCAGCCACACACACACAAATTAATTAATACATTTGCAACAATTGGATGGAACCAACAATCATTCTCCTAAGTGAAGTATCATTCTCATAAGTAAAGGATGAAAATACAAACCCCACATATACTCATTATTAAATGGGAACTAACCAATCAGCATTCATGTGCAGAGAGGGACGTTAAACACAACAGAAATCAAGCAGGTGGGAGGAGAGAGGAGAGGAGAGGTGAAATCATACTAAATGGGTTCAAAGTACACTATCCTGGTGATGGGCACACTTACCGCTTTGACCCAAGAAGTACAAAAGCAATCCATGTAACCAAAAATTTTGTACCACCGTGATATTCTTAAATTTTAAAATAAGTGTAAAAATTAAAACAATGATTTTCTTTAAAAGACAAATTTATTTTTACCTCATGTGGAAGAAATGCGGCAGTAAGCAGTTTGGGGCTGATATGTCAGCCCTACCTTGGTCAGCAGCCACTCATCTACCTTGGGAGTCCACTCTCCTTTGCACATTGCCTCATATTTCAAAATGGCTGCTTAGGCTCCATCCAAGGGCCTCATAGTTGGAAGGAACAAAGAATAAACATGGCATATGGCACCCATACTGTATTCCAAGGACAGAAGCACAAAAAAAACACAATATAGCTGTTTGGGAGCTGGGAGATTTAGTCTTTATTTGCAAAGCCACATAGCCAATTAAAAACTGGGTTTTATTATTGAGGAAATAAAAGAAAATAGATTTGGGGGTGGCACCTGTGGCTCAGTGGGTAGGGTGCTGGCCCCATATACTGAGGGTGGTGGGTTCCAACCTGGCCCTGGCCAACTAAAATAGCAATGAGAATTGCAACAAAAAATAGCCAGGCATTGTGGCAGGCACCTGTAGTCCCAACTACTCAGAAGGCTGAGGCAAAAGAATCACTTAAGCCCAAGAGTTGGAGGTTGCTGTGAGCTGTGATGCCACAACACTCTACTGAGGGTGACAAAGTGAGACTCTGTCTCAAAAAAAAAAAAAAAAAGATGATAGATTTGTGGGAGGCAAAAGCAAGACATGATTTGAGTAATGACCAGATATGGAGGTAAAAGACAGGGAGGAGCCAAATCTCACATATGTTCCTGCTGATTGGAGGGATTACAGAGGGGGTGGTACAATGCCTTTAGCAGCAGTAGGGTAGAAAGCTCAAGAGGAGAAACAGACTGAAGGAATCGCATATAGGGAAGATGCTTAATATGGATATAGGATTACAATATGGAGGCTAAATTATGAAATAAATTAAATAAATCATTATGACAATGAGTTTTTATCACTGTTACTGTAGAAAATGTGATTAATTTTGAATCCCTTTGTAGCATGTGAATAGTAAGGACCCATATTAATTTAAGTGCAGGTATCTTTTCCATAGCAGCACATTTTTTTAAATGAAAGTCATTTTTCAAATGACCATTATTCTTCAGGCTTAATGACTACTGCATTGACTGTAACATTCTTGTTTATTTAATGGATATTGAGAAGAGTGGATTTTGAAAAGAACAAAAATGAACATTCTTAGATTCCAGAATAGTCAAACCCAGAGTGAATCAGTGAAATCTGGAAAACAGCCTGGCTGCCAATAGCCCAAGTTCAAGGAGAAGATCTTTCAAGGAGACCAAAACAGGTAACACAAGCATGGAGTGTATAACCTGCTTGAATGATTTGTTACTGAAATTGCATGTGTTTTGTTCCAATCTCACCTGGATAGAGAGATTAGCCTAGTCGATATTGGCCTCTGGCCAGATGTACAGGACACTGTTGTCTGCAGTAGCCTCAGGAAATAGATACTAAGTCAGATCTTTTTCCACCTTCAGTTGAGAAGCTTTTCCACGGAAGTGTTTTGTCTTGTTCATCTTTATTTCCCAGCTGCTTGGTATACCATCTGTCACAGAGCAATTTCTAAGTATATGTTTGTTGGAAAATATTCCTGAAGTGTTCTGCTTCAATGAGAATGTCACCTTGCCTTAAGGACTTGAATAGCATCACATCAGCACTTGTATTTTTAGAGCTGAAGGAAAGAAGACTATTAAAATCCTCAGATCCTACCTATTCAGACACATCCATCCTTCTATGTCCTCTCTGTACTGAAGACCTCTCACGTTGCATCAACCTTTCCATATGCTGAGTGTCTTAAGCATGAATCACTTTTGGCCCACTCAGAGCATTCTCTGATTTTGTGGTTTCTGACCCAGGATCAGTGACACACTGGCTGACAGTAAGTTATGAGAAGACAAGGCTCTCAGCTAGACCCTGGAAGTCAAATCTCCCCTGAAGACTTTGTGATCTCTAATATAGCCTCATGTCTTTAGTACCGTAGAACAAATACGGAGAGCTATTCCTCTGACAGCTGCGTGTTCTCCATTTGTTAGCCTTGTCTCATTGTCTAAACTGGAAGCTACAAAATTTGGATAACATTGTATATAATGTTCTTTATTTTTATCTATAAACACCTTGTAGATAAATTATTTCAATGTATTATCAGCTTATAAAATGTACAAATCTTACATATAAGTAATACTACTTACTTTTATTTCAATTCACATTGAAGGCGATCTCCATGCAAGAACATCTAGAACAACTTAATTCTTATTAAAGGCTATATAGTATTTTTGCTACATACATACATATATAAGCATAGGCACCATAAGCACACTATGTATATATGCCATAATTTAAGCAATTGCTTTTTGATTCATATTTATATTTTTTCCATTTGGTGTGAACTCAAATAATCCTAAAATTAACCTTCTACATGCACTTTTCTGTGAAGTGGAATTGCTGGGTCAACAGATTAAGCTCATTTAAAATTGGGTAGTTTAACCAAGCCTGTCATACCCATCTCTATTTAACTCAACAGTGTGTGAGGAAGCCGTTCTCCACACCTTTCTCTGCCCTGTATTAAACTTTGACAGTATGATAGGTAAAAAATTATTGTATCTCAATGTTGTTTTAATTTGCATTTCTTTGACAAGATAAATCGAGTAGCCACTCAGGTGTTGAGTGCTGTGGTTCAGTTCAGCAGCTGTAATAATTTATGATAGACTACATGCCTTATAAACTATAGAAATTATTTCTCACAGTTGTGGAGGTTGTAAGTCCAAGATTAGGGAGCCAACATGGTCAGGTTCTTGTAGAGGCCAGCTCTCTGGTTAATAATTAGCACTCTGAAGTGGAATTGTAAAAGCTGCAAGGCTTAGTACTGTAGTCTTCTGTAGCAAGGGACCTCTATGGCTTAAAAGTACTACAGGGAGCAGCTGATTTATCAAGTTGGAAGCCTCCTGGGTGTTATTTCCCAGCTTCAAAGACTTGGAACTTCCCGAGGTGCTGAGCCACACTTTGCCAATACCTTGGGCCCTAGTGCCGCTAACCGGGTCATGCAGCCTAACTGACTCCCCTATAAAGGATCTTGAACTTTTGGAATGAATATAACTCCCAAGGATTTTCTATGGTGAGTTAGGAGTTTTTTATTATATCATGTAAAAAAAATGCTACTAATATTATATCTTTACTAAAATCTTTTATATTTCTAATGGTTTTTCATATCATCTATAATAAAATAGTTATTTTATTAACTATGTCATATGTAATAAAGAAATTGTATATTCCTTTCTAATATATGTCTAGCATATGGCTTTTTCCTCCCTTTTAATGTTGACTAGCAGTGCCAGAAAGACACTGAATATTAGTCCTCTCAGAAGAAGGATCATATTAAATTACCCAGATAAATAATTTTCTTTTTAAGTCTGTTTGATTTGTGAATGTACTTATGCTTTCCTTCCAGGCCCCTCAAAGGACAAACTTGGCAGGCTTTATGTACAGCAGCACAACCAGAATTCATAGTTGTACAAGCACAGAATTTCCAATCCAGTTCCCATGATTCTTTTGACCAAATACCACTGTGGAACTTTCCTGCAAGGACTGTATCCAAAGTAAACAGAGTTCAAGCCGATAGCCCCTTCATCTACCACATAACACCAGGAGAAGCATTTTTACCTCTTCTATGGAAACTCCCTATGGTCATCAGTTGCATCATTGCAATAGCATGATTCTCACTGAAAGCAACAAACACACAGTGAGTGCTAACACGTGCCAAGCCTTACTTGTTGGTTGGCACTGTGGAAGATGGGAAGTTGAGTAAGGCATGAGTCTTGTCTTCAAGTTCCTCACTATCTACAAAAAAATAATGTAATGTCAAGTATAGTAACACTTCACATGTTTTTCTTATTTGATTTTCAAAACAACAATATTTTATACTCAATTTGCAATGAAGAATATAATCTGCCATCATTGCCTTTTACCAGCCTGTGATACTATTCAGAAATGACTATCAATTATATCTTTTGAATATAACCTTTTCAAACTTGAAAGCATTTATGATCACCTTCCCTTTGTCCCATGTGTGCTAAAATTTCATAGTAATGAGCATTTTTTTTTTTCTTTCTTTAGGAGTGGTTGAGGATGGCATTCATTCTCTTGGGCACTTGGGTGATTTTCTCAGCCAGAAAATTCATTTCCTTTGGTTCTTAAGGGGAAAAAATTAAATTATTGCCTTGACAATTTTCTCCCTTATTTCCTCTTCTTATCTGGCTATTTTGAACTTTTCTCTTTTTTTTTTAATTAAATCATAGCTGTGTACATTAATACAGTCATGGGGTACAGTGTGCTGTTTTTATATACAATTTGAAATATTTTCATCAAACTGGTTAACATAGCCTTCATGTCTTTTTCTTATTGTATTAAAACATTTATATTCTAAATTTTAAAAGATTCACATGTACCCTTATAGGATGAACCATAGGTGTGATCCCAACAATCACCTCTCTCTCCACCTACCCTTACCCTCCCCTCTCCCCTTATTTCTGAGCTAAAATTGGGTTATAGTTTTCCTATGAAAGCTATAAATTAGTTTCATAGTAGGGCTGAGTACATTGGATACTTTTTCTTCCATTCTTGAGACACTTTGCTAAGAAGAATATTTTCCAGCTCCATCCATGTAAACATGAAGGAGGTAAGGTCTCCATCCTTCTTTATGGCTGCATAGTATGGAAGAAGCCTAAGTGCCCATTGACCCATGAATGGATCAATAAATTGTGGTATATATACACCATGGAATACTATTTTGAACTTTACTATTTTGAACTTTTCTAAAGTTCTATGACTACTACTAAAGTTCTACTACTAAAATACTACTTCTAATACTATTTTGAACATTTTACTCTCATCTCTTAATTCTGTATCTGTTTGTCTTCTTATTCTGCTTTTGGGAAAATTTTATCAAATTTATCATCCCAAATTTTTTGAATCTTTAATTTCTTTTATATTATTTACTAAAAGCCCTTTTTCTAACTGTTCCATTCTTATTGCCCCCAATTTGTATTCTATGGAGACAAAATCTCCTTTTCTCTGTCCCCAGATATTTTTCTGAGATTTTCTTTGTCTTCATGTATCATCTCTTTTGCTTCTGAAATCTTTACTTTCCTTGTTTTATACTTTTATTGTATATTAGAAATGCTCCATAAAGCCATGAAAAATAAGTACATAGAGTTTATCAAAAGTTGTCTTTCATTTCAAAATAATTGGGCTGAGACATTCCATTTCCTGGAGACACTTAATACTTAGTTTGCCTTCAACGAATGTTCCAAGAACATACAGTGGAGAAAGGATAGTTTTTTCAGCTCGGCGCCTATAGCTCAACCGGCTAAGGCGCCAGCCACGTACACCTAAGGTGGCGGGTTTGAATCCAGCCCGGACCCACCAAACAACAATGACGGCTGCAACCAAAAAATAGCCGGGCATTGTGGCGGGTGCCTGTGGTCCCAGCTACTTGGGAGGCGGAGGCAGGAAACTCGCTTGAACCCAGGAGTTGGAGGTTGCTGTGAGCTGTAATGCCACGGCACTCTACCCAGGGGGACAGCTTGAGGCTCTGTCTCAAAAAAAAAAAAAAAAGAAAGGATAGTTTTTTCAAAAAATAGTGCAGAAGAATGAAACTAGACCCTTTTCTCCCACCATATGCAAAAATCAAAGCCAAGTGGATTAAAGACTTAAATCTAAGAGGTAAAACAATGAAACTACTAAAATAAAACATTGAAGAAACACTTCAGGACACTGGTCTGGGTAAGAACTTTTTGAGCAATGCCCTCAATCACCATCAAAGAAAGTAAAATTGGACAAATGGAATCACATCAAGGTAAAAAGTTTCTGTGGCATGAATAAGCTCATAATATATCATATAGAGAAATGAGAAGAAAGAAATTCACAGCCATGTTTTAGCTAGTATTCCAGCCAGGGGGAAAAAATTAGCCACCAACTAAGAGATAAAGCTATAGCAAAGGTAGTTTGAGTAGCTTCACCAAGTGCTTCACAAAAATATTTGAATAGTTCTCTTATTTTCCCTCCTTGAATTTCAAGTCTATTACATTGCTCAGTAGTTAACCAAACATCCACTGTCACAGAGGTGGTTTCAGTACAGATTCATTTAGAGTCTAAAGGAAAAGGACATACAATTCTATATCTTTTCTTGCATCTTATTGTAGGAACTATTATGCTTCATTGATATTTTATAAATATATACATTAATAAATACAAAGTTCTGACAATTAAGTTCATGTACTCATTATAGCGTGCTTACATTAGTAGCACTGTACAAACAACTCAGTAAGGTTTTATAACCTTGTATATCAGTGTCTCATAGCTGTGTTGGTGTTCATGAGTGGCAGTGTCTTGCTGAGTGGTGTTCATTATTGTTGTTACATGTTTTTGTGTGCTATCATGTGAATGTCAGAGCTTGAATTAGAACAATGATCAAACATTAAATTTCTTTTTAAACTTGGCAAGAGTGGAAGTGACATCAGGGACATGTTAGTCCAAGTTTAGTGGGATATACCATGAAGAAAATGGCTGTGTACAAATGGATGAAATGTTTTTCTGAGGGGAGAGAAACTATCACTGAGGGAGAAAGATGAGGGTGGCCAGTAACAAATACAACTGATGAAAACATTGCAAAAATTCACCAAATTATGTGTCAAAATCATTGGCTGACTGTGAGAAGCATAACAAACCAAATAAACATCAATGGAGAAACAGTTAGGAAAATCTTAATTGAAAATCTTGGCATGAGAAAGATGTAGCTTTTGCATAACAGCAGTGAACCCGCTCACATGGCACTGCCTGTGAGGGAGTTTTTAGCTATTTGTTTAGCCACTAAATAAATGACTCTATTGAAACACCCTCACTACTCATCTGATCTGGCCCCCAATGACTTTTTTTTTACCCAAGGATAAAGGAAATCCTGAAAGGAAGACATTTTGATGACAGTCAGAACACTGATGTAGTAGGATGACAGATATGATGGCCATGCTAGAAAAAGAGTTCCCAAATTGCTTGTAAGGGTGGCGTAGGGGGCTGGCATCAGTGCACAGCTTCCCAAGGGGAACGTACAGAAGATGTCTAGACTGATAGTCAGCACTTTTTCTAGGAAGAGTTTGTGAATTTGTCAGACTTCATACATATTTATAACTTGAAGTTCACAAATTCTTAAAAAATCTCAGAATAGATCTCTTAAATGTCCATTGTCCACTGTTTTCCTTCAACTTACATCTATTTTTTTAAGCTTTAAAGGGTAACATGATTCTTGGTATTGTTGAATTTGGGGTAACCTGTTTTATCTCTTAATTAATATGCACCCCATTCATGTATTTTATGGTCTCTGATTATAATCTCCTTAAGCCTTTATTTTTCTAAACTGAAAATCTCCCCTTTGAGGATCTTTCTCATGCAAAAATAAGGTAAAATTAGAAGGAACCAGAGCTGAAGTACTTGAAAAAATAAAGGATGACCTTTCAAAGAGAAAAATGTAAGCACAAATAATGAAAAGTGAAAAAGAGAATTTAAGTGAAAATACTAGAAAAGAAAAAATATTTTTGAAGGAAAGGGAAGAATTTCCCTGCCAATTTCTTACTCACCTGGATGATTTCCTTTGTTTCTTCCTCATTTCTAGAAAAACTGCTATTCTCACATGTGTACTTCACTAGTTCTCGCCTTACAATAGTGATGGAGACAGAGAATAATTATTTACAGGTTCCTAAAGAAAACCCTAGAGCAGTGGTTCTCAACCTGTGGGTCGTGACCCACAGGAACTATATTAAAGGGTTGCGGCATTAGGAAGGTTGAGAACCACTGCCCTAGAGGCTTAACCTCTGATGGAAAGGTTTCTTTGCAACATGCCTTATACCATCTGTTCTGCATGTAGTACCATTATTGACATTCCCAGCCAGTATGCAAAAGGCCATTTTTTTTGCTCTTTGACTGATATATATGCTGGACTCTGATCACTCCAACCAGAAGTGCATTTGATAATGTAACCCTCTCAGTTCATTACAACCTGTCACTGAAAATGGATTGCCTTGTAGCTGCAAAACTCATGTTCAATGCATTAGCATGAGAGGAACAGCAACAGCTGGGATAAAACCATCTTAGAAAGCAAGAATGTGAAAGTGGGATGGATGGCTAAGGAGTCACTGAGAAACTAGTCACATTCTTTTTTATGATTGTCATTTATTTTAAATAGGCAGATAAAATTTTACATATTTATGATGTACAACATGATGTTTTGAAGTATAGATGCATTGTGGAATGGCCAGTCTAGCAAATTAACATACCTAATGCTTCATGTAGTCATCATTATGTGTAACAAGCCAGATCCTTCTAGGAAACCTAATGACTAGCGTGTGACAGTTTCAGATCTTTCTAAAACAGAAAGGCATCCTACCTTGGTTTAGTAGTCACTCCCATGACCAATCTTTGTACGTTGTCACCACCTATTCTGATGCATTTCTGAGAACCAAAAGTGAAAATGCCCAGTCCCTTTCTATAACTTAACATCTGTCTGCTTCTCATTTCTTACCACCAGGGCACCAATTCCCCGATGTCATAAAATACTATAGTGTCTCAAAATTTCTTCTCTCCCAAGCTATTATCTCTTTGGTATTTAACTTGCTTTTAGTAGCATCGAGCTAAAATATAACAGATTTGGTTTTTGTTATTGCATTTATGTTTGTAATCACCTTTTGTTTATAACAAGTGATACTGAATTTATATCTAAAACAATTATATACAGCTTCTGAGCAAATTTATTTAAATGAAAAAAAGATTAAATATTAAGAAAAATGCTAAGCAAATAACAGCAAGGCACTATATGGATATGGGGGAAAAATGAGAAAATCATACCAAATAACTGAAGTCTTAGAAACACCTTTTTTTTAATTGTTTCAGGTTAATTGAAGGTATAACAAATTAGGTTACATTGTTTGCATTTGTTAAGTAAAGTCCCTCTTATAATTGTGTCCTGTCCCCAAAAATGTGCACCATACATGCTAGCATTATGCCCATTAAGATATAGTACACCCAATCCCCACTCTCCTCCCCTCTCTCTGTTCCCTCATTCCCCCACACCACACCTTGAATTGAGTTTTCCTCTTATGTTAGTGTTTTTTAGACCTTCTCCTGGCTTCGTATTAGAATTGAGTACATTGGGTATTTGCTTCTCCATTCTTGTGATACTTTACTAAGAAGAATGCATTCCAACTCTATCCAGGTTAATACAAAAGATGTAAAGTCTCTACCTTTTTAATGGATGAATAGTATTCCATGGTATACATGTACCACAGCTTGTTAATCCAATCCAACCTAAATAAGCATTTAAGTTGTTTCCACAGTTTGGTGATTATAAATTGAGCTGTGATGAACAGTCTAGTGCAAATGTCCTTATGATAAATTATTGTTTTCTTCTGGGTAGATGCCTACTAATGGGATTGTGAGGTGGAATGGGAGATCTAGTTTGAGTTCTTTAAGGAGTCTTCATACTTCTTTCTAAAGAGGCTGTAGTTTGCAGTCCCACCAACAGTGATAAAGTGTTCCACTCTCTCCACATCCACGCCAGCATCTGTAGCTTCGGGACTTTTTGATGTTTGTTAATCTTACTGAGGTTAGGTGATATCAGCATGGTTTTGATTCGCATATCTCTGATGATTAGGGATAATGAGCATTTTTCCATGTGTTTGTTAACCATTCATCTGCCTTCCTCAGAGAAGGTTCTGTTCATATCTCTTGCCCAGTGATAGAAGGGATTGTTTTTGTTGTTGTTGAGTTCTCTATAGATCCTAGTTATCAAGCCTTTGTTGGGTTCATAATATGTAAATATCTTTTCCCATTCTGAAGATTGTCTTTTTGCTTTGTTTGCTGTGTCATTGGCTGTGCAGAAGCTTTTAAGTTTAATTAAGCTCCATTTGTTTATTTTTCTTGTTGTTGCAATAGCCATGGAAGTCTTCTTCATAGTCTTTCCCCAGTCCGACATCTTCAAGAATTTTTCCCACACTTTTTTCTAGGATTTTTATCATTTAATACCTTAGATTTAAATCATTTATCCATCTTCAATCAATTTTTGTAAGTAGTGAAAGGTGTGGGTCCAGTTTCTGTCTTTTACATGTGATTATCCAGTTCTCCCAGCACCATTTATTGAATAGGGATTCTTTTCCCCAGTGTATGCTCTTGTTTGGTTTATTGAAGATCAGGTGGCTGTAAGATGTTAGTTTCATGTCTTGGTTTTCTATTCCATTCCAAAGGTCTATGTCTCTATTTTTGGGCCAATGGATACACCTTTAAATAGAAATACTACCTACCTGAAAAATTACAGAAAAGTTCTGCAATTTTCATGTCCTCTGTTCCCCACTGGTAGAAGAAGAAGTTGACCTCAACAATCTTTCAGTTAATAATAATGCTCCTTTTAAAAGAACACATTTAGGGGTCAGAATTTTTGTTAAACATGCTACATAGGAACTCCCACTTTCAACAATCATGCATAAAAGGATACTACCACTCTCACTTTATAGGAAGGAACAGACCCAAAGAGATGACGTGACATTTCCATGACTGTACAGTTTGTTACTTATAGAACTTACTCAAGCCCATGATTGTCTGACTCCTAAGCTGTGGTTTTTAGTTTGATACAATTCTATTTGCCTATTTTTGCTTTCATTGTCTGTGATTTAAGGTTTATAACTAAGAAAGCACTGTCAGACCAGTGTCCTGGAGGTTCTAGGTTTTTTTTTCTAGTAGTTTAACCATTTTAGATCTTACTTTCATGTCTTTAAACTATCTTGAGTTGAATCTTATGTATAAGAATCTTGAGTTGATTCTTATGTATTATGAGAGATAATGGTCCATTTGTATTATGTTATGGGTGAATATCCTATTTTACCAACAACATTTACTGAAGAGGTTCTTCTTTCCCTATTGTGCATTCTTGGCACCTTGGTCAAAAATCAATTGACCATGGATGTATAGGTTTATTTTGAGGCTTTTTTTTTTTTGAGACAGAGGCTCACTTTGTCACCCTCTAAGTAGAGTCCTGTGACATCACAGCTCACAGCAACCTCCAACTCTTGGGCTTAAGTGATTCTTGCTTCAGCCTCCCAAGTAGCTGGGACTACAGGCACCCACCACAACGCCCAGCTATTTTTTGTGGCAAATCTCATTGCTGTTTTAGCTGGCTGGGGCCAGCAACCTACTCACTAAGCTACAGGTGCCACCCAAAGGCTCACTATCTTATTCCATTGGTTGATGTGTCCGTTTTATGCTAGCATTATGCTCTTTTTTTTTTTTTTTTTTGCAGTACTTTTTGGCCGGGGCCAGGTTTGAACCCACCCACTCCAGTATATAGGGCTGGTGCCTACTCCTTTGAGCCACAGACACCACCCACCATGCTCTTTTGATCATTGTAGCCTAGTAAAACATTTAAAAATCCAGTAGTGTCATGTCTCCAGCTTTTGTTCAAAAGTCTATGTCTATTTAGGTTCTTTTGTGATTCTATGCAAATTTTAGGAATGTTTTTCTATTTCTGTGAAGAATGACAATAAAATTCTGATAGCAATTACATTGACTATATAGATTACTTTATGAATTAAATATTTTCTGGTAACTTCAGTCTTTTCTACCATTCCCTCTGCCACTTCAGCTAATATAAGAATAACATGAGTACTATTTATTGAATCCCTACTTTGTTACCAGATCATTTAATTCTCATAGCACCTTTATGAAACAAATGTTAGCTTTTATTTTTACACTTACCTCCATTTTATAGATGAGGATATTGTGGCTTAAAATATTAAGCAATTAGGGTCCAAGGTGACACAACTACTATGCAAATGAAGCCTGTGCCTATACTTACCAGTCAATACTACTTGGATGGCACTAACTTGGTAGTTAGTTTTCTTAGCTCTTCAAAAGCACCCTAGTAATGTACATACCCCATAGAAATGTTTTATCTCAGGTAATCCAGGTCCTTGTCAAAAGTTCTAACTTATTTTTCTTTTAATCCTTACTAAAGAATATTAAGATCCTCATATTAATTGAATCCCAGGAATAAACTCTCCCCCCAAAAAAGAGATTTTCACATTAGATGTGGAAACTACATTCTAAATATGAGCTTGGATTAACTCAGCATAAGAACAACCTGTAAATTTTCATATAACAGAAATGAAAACTAGAAAAATCAGAGGGGGAGGCCCCAAGAAATAATTAGAATATGACTCTGTGAAATGTTTTGTTCAAATACAAATGCCTAAAATGTACTTGCTGACACATGGACCATCTAATGAAATATTCAGAGTAACTTTTCATTTTCCAGAAATGAAAACTATTTGTTTTCACCAACTAATGACACCTTAAGTCTCTTTTTTTCTCCCCAGTGCATACTATCATTGAAAAAAAAATACAAAGGTATGTGTCTTTAAATTGGTCCTCTGTTTACAAGTAGACTGAATCAAAATACAGAGACAGAGAACCCATCACTATGCAGTGATGGCTAGTAGATTCTTCAGTATAGAGAGATGCTATAACACTTTATCTGATTATTTCGAAGCAGACTCTCAGGAGCAATAAATTAGGCATGTTCAGTCAATCTGGAACATGTGGGGAGCAGGGTGCTAGAACAACCAGTAAAAAATAACCAAATTTTACTATAAAATTCC
Source organism: Otolemur garnettii (assembly GCF_000181295.1). Taxonomy (NCBI): domain Eukaryota; kingdom Metazoa; phylum Chordata; class Mammalia; order Primates; family Galagidae; genus Otolemur; species Otolemur garnettii. Next base: position 10,268,676 of record NW_003852431.1, read on the forward strand.
CCAAAAATGCAATTTTATATATTGCTTTCTCAACATTACGCTTTTAAACTATATATTTACATGTAGTGCACATTGGTCAAATCACTTATTCAACAGTGAATTTACTTTAATATATGTTGAGATTGAAAAGAAAAGAGATTTTGATCAATAGCCTGGGAAGTAGTTTAATGCTTATCTGATTCTATATATGAATAAATTGTTCAAGGATAGTTATCACTGGAAAATGAAGTTAATCTAAAGGCTTCATTAAATGGCACATGGGGTGGTAAACACATTTCAGACAGCCATATTTAGACAAAAGATTTTGCAATGAATTGGTTGTATTTCCCCATTCTGAGCAATGCTCCTGCATATTTCTAAGAATTAAATTTACTTTAAAGCAATTAAATGACTGACTTTTTTTTGTGAGACACAGTCTCACTCTGTCACTCCAGGTAAAGTATCATAGTGTCATCGCTCACAGCAACCTCCAACTCTTGGGCTCAAGTAATCCTCTTGCCTCAGCCTCCTGAATGGTTGGGACTATAGGTGCCTGCCACAACACTGGGCAAGTTTTTATTTTTAGTAAAGATGGGGTTTTACTCTTATTCATCCTGGTCTTAAATTCCTGAGCTCAAGCAGTCCACCCACCTCAGCCTCCCAGAGTGCTAAGATGACAGGTGTGAGCCACCGCACCCAGGCTCAAATGATTTTTTAAGAAAATCTTCCAACATCTTCCAATCTAAGTATGATACCTAAAGGTACATGAGTCAATGGTGAGTGTATGAAGATTTTCTATGAAAAGCATCTCTTTTAAATAAGAGGTTTCTATTTTTTGAAAAACAGTGAGTCAAAGAAACTTGCTCAAGATGAAATATTCATACAAGATTTCTAACTTAGCCTGGATCTCTGAAAAGAAAAATATTTACCTTTAAGTTTTAACTGTGAAAAAAATGCAGTCGGGACATACAACAATAATGTGAAGGACAAAAGAATTGGCAGGTTACTCTTTTCTTTCAAACTTCCCCATTATATTTCTTTGTGATTTGAAGATGGTTTTAAGCTTCTCAAAAGTCTGATCACTGTTACTTCAATTGGATTACCTGTCTGATCCTGAGGGCTGTCACCTAACATCACACAGCTGTCACTGCTTAAAGATTGCAGCTCGTCAAGGCCCGCCCGGGTACCTGAGCAAATGCCAAGAAGGGAAGAAAGCTTATGGGTACAGGTTTTAGTAAGAATTCAAGTCAACTCTCTAAATGTTTGATAAGAATAGAGATTATTTAAAAGATGAAATAGGAACCAAAATAATATGAACCTAACTAAAGTTTTAATGTCAAAGAAATATATATATTTCAATATATATAAAGAAATATTAAATATACATATCTCTATACATATTTTATTTTTTAGAGTCTCAAGCCATTGCCCTGGGTAGAGAATTGTGGCACCATAGCTCACAGAAACCTCAAACTCTTGGGCTCAAGCCATCCTATTGCCACAACCTCTCGGGTAGCTGGGACTATAGGCACCATCCACAATGCCCAGCTATTTTTAGAGACAGAGTCTCTCTCATTGCTCAGGTTTGTCTCAAAATCATGAGCTCAAGCAATCTGCACACATTGGCCTCCCAGAGTGCTAGAATTACAGCCATGAGCCACCGCACTGGCCAAGAATAATTTTTTAATCAAATTAAGATTTGAAGGACAAGCAGACACAGCATATATACATACTGCTTGCAAAATACACCTCTCCCTGAAAACTTCAGAAAAGTTGTTTTACCCTTTACATTTTTTTCAGAAACATATAATAACAAAGTTTCTTCTGATCTGATTCCATGTCTTTACAAGTGACCAAAATCGACAAAAGAGAAGGGGGAAGTAATGGGAAAAACAGAGGCTGCTACAAATGTTAGAAATGGAATGGAGTACAGGGACAGAATAACAATGTCTTTCATCCTATTAAAAAATGAAGTCACAATGCCCGACCACCGAGAATAGTCTTCAAAATGATAAATCAGCAAAGGAAAAAAAACAAAGAAAATTATCATCCTGCTTCCCTGTGTGGCAGCGTGGTGTGGTGGTCTGCCGTGTTGGTTTTAGAGTCAGATTTGTTTGGGTTCTTATCAAGGTCCACTTCTTATTGGGGTGGATTCAATCTTGTATGTACATAAGGGAAAATAATGCTAGAAGACTGGAGTGATAGTATGGATTAAATTGGATATGACATTATCCTTAGCACAGTGCCAAGAACACAGTAGGTGCCCAGTACATTGATACTGTTACAATTAAGATGACAATGATGAATTGGTAAGCTCTCCTCAATGGGCACCACATAGGGGTATCTAAGACACCTCCTGGGTGAAGGGCTCAACTACAACTCTACCTAAAAATGCAACAATGTAACCTTATCATTTCTGCCTTCATATTAATCTGAAATTTTAAAAAGGTAAAGATAATAAAAATCAGGAAATGTTTTATTCCTTATATTAATTTCCAATAGCTGCCATAACAAATCATCACAAACTATGTGGTTTAAAATAACAATTTATTCCTTCACAGTTCTAGAGAATAGATGTCTGAAATTAAGATATTGTAGAGCCATGCTCTTTCAGAAGGACCTGGGAGTGGAACTTGCTCATGCCTTCCTCTTAGCTTCTGGGGTTGCTAGCAATCATTGGTGTTCTTCAGCTTATAGACTCTACACTCTTTCTCTGCTGTTACATAGATTCTCCCTATTCATCTGTCTCTGTGTCTCTCCTCTTCATATAAGGACAGCAGTCAGATTAGATGAAGGGCCCAGCCTACTCCAACATCACCTGACCTTAAGTTGATTACATCTTCAAAGGCTCTATTACCAAATGAGGTCACATTCATAGATGCCATATGTTAGGACTTCAGCTTATCTTTTTAGGTAATATAATTTATCCTACAACAGTTTCTAGGAAGACAGAAATGAAGGATGCACACTTAGGCTTTTCCCCCATGTCATTCTGTAGACTTACATTTGCTTTTGGAGAATTTCTAACCAAAAGTATATTAAACATCAGAAATCATTCAGAATAAAGCATAAGACAATTTAGAAAGTGGAAGAGCTGACAAATAAGGAAATCTAAAAAGAGTAAAATACGTGGGCCAAGCAAAACAGATAGAATAAGAGTGGGAAGCTTAGTTTGTTCCAGAAAGCAGGAGAGTGAGATATTCTAAAGGGACTAAGAGTAACAAAGGAGATAAAATCTGATGAGAAAGTCATTTAGGATGAGAATCAGGACATGGGTCAGTATAACAGTTCTAAGGAATGACAATCAGAGGGAGTGATGAGAGTACCCTTTTTTTAGCCATTAAAATTGAGGACATGGTATAGGAATTAAATATGGCTCATCAAGCCAAAGACTTTTATACCAATTCTTTGACTTTACATAACACCTTTCTATAAAGGGGAATCCAAATGTTGAATAAACAAGCTGAGTCGTCAGCACTCCCATGATTCAGACAGGGGTTCCTTGGTGTTTGTGCCTTCAGCATGGAGAGCTGGAGTAATAGAGTAGAGAGTAGGGTGATAATCCTTCCCCTCTCTGGGCCTCCCCAGAGGTGAAGCTCCATACTCTGGTTCCATCACTGACACATAATCTTAAAAAGGGAAATAACAACAATATCTACTTGGCAATTTGTTCTGAAAAGTGAATCATCCCACATGAAAACCTTAGCGAGGGGCGGAGCCAAGATGGCAAACTGCAGCCAGCTTTTTACAGAAGCTCCCGTCCAGAAGGAGGCTGAAAGGACAGAACCTTAGCAAAGTAGCTGATGGTTTGGAGCAGAGACAAGAGAGAAGATTGAAGAGTGCACTTCAACCTTCCTGAGGCGAG